>NC_052500.1:75411204-75540121 GCF_016617805.1 Bactrocera tryoni
TTTATTCTTTCAAACCAGTGGCAACCACCTAAATATTATTTTACAGTGTAAGTATTTAAATCCTACTCATCAGTATTAAATCTGTTTTATGGCGCTTTAGGCCACAAAAATGTATTTTTCTGAAAATTTTCAAAATGGTGGCAACCTTGTAGCTTTTTTGTTAGAACTGTTGACTACAATACTTTTCAATGTAAAGGTATTATTCATAACGGTAGAACCTACAATACATTAAGAAAATATATACATACAGTTAGCGTGACGGAATTTTGTTGCGTCACGAAATTTCGTTGCGTTTTATAAATACTTGTAGTATAGTATGGTATAAAGTAGTTTCTCTACCAACATTTAGAGTAAAAGTAGCTATTTATCTGAACCTAAATCTGTCCGATTGAAATATAAGCCACGCCCGTAGTACAACGTTTTCTACTTACGAATCGTACTTGGCTCGTGACAACATTTTACTCCAGTTTCGTGGCGTGGCAGGTACAATAGCGGTTTCACTTTGCCGGCGAAATGCTGACCGCGCAAAAGTAAATTTTTGGCACAAACACCAATATATATATGTATGTCTATGTGTTTATGTGTATGTATGTGTATATAAGTGAAATAGACGCAAAAGTATCTAGTACATTAGAAGAGCCGCTTTGCATGAGATAAACTGATATATTAGTTGAGTATGTACACCTCTGTTCTCGCTGCATTGCAAAATACTTGACACCGAACGTGACACACGACTTTAACGACTGTCTCTAGCACTTATTTAAGCGGCGAAGTGTTTTTATTTACACTTCTCTCTGCCACTCGTGCGATCATTAGAATTGCTACAATTAAATTTGTCAAAATGTCTGGTCAGCACTTAAGCGGTCGTGTGAATAGCAAGCCAGCCAAGAAGTATGACGGCGACCAGTCTCAGAAGTTGCACAAACCAACGCGCCAAAAGGCCGGCGAGCACCTGTCGGTCGCACCTCAACAACTAAAACTACAACCAGACCTGACGAGCTCCACTTCGGCTACTCACTTTGCTACAATTTTATATGTTTTTGTGCGCCTTTGCTTCGTCGCTATACACTCAATCATTTCAGTGTGCTTTTGTGCCGCATTTCCTGCCTGCTTGCCACATTTCGTTGCCGCCGTTGGCGCAGACTTCCAGCTAAAACGCCAACTGCAATGCCGACTGTCTGTCGCGCAGTGAGAGTTAATTCTTTTCGTTTTCTACATTATTATGGATATTAAGTTTGTACGTGCTAGTATGCCCACACAAACACACATATATACACACACTTATTTACTTGCCGTTTGTTGTCAATATGTAAGTAGAAAGGAAATTGTAAATTTCCGTTATTGATGCGATAATGATTATATTTATTTGCGTTCGTTCGCCAGCGGAAAGCACGATTGGGCGTTTAGTAAAAATGCAAGCGAATGCGCACATGTGTGTGTGTGTGTGCTTAGAGGAGAATTTAGCCTCAATGCTTAAGTGTTTCTTAACCTAAATTGTTGTTGAAAAAATGAAAATTTAATACTGAAGTTAGCAATAACAATTATTTTTTATATTTTTTATTTTGTTTTGTTTTCTCTTTCGTTGCCGCAGCCAAGAAGGTCAGTGAAAACTTTACTTTGGTCCACTTTTGCAGCTTGCGGTTTCATAATTGGGTTAATATATCGATTAAATTAACGATTTCGACAATAAAATAATTTTTAAATACAAAAACAAATAAGCAAACCAGTTTGGGTCTGCACAAGTTAATTATGCAGAGAGCGCAGAGGGCGCAGTGAAGCGGAAAAAGAAGTCATGAAATACTTAATTTAATTGGAATAGTTTGAGGTTATTGTTTTAGTAAATAAAGAACATTAATTTCACTTTAAAAATGTTATAGAAAATTAAGAAATTTTGACTTTACTATAACATATTTTTCTCTCTAACCCACTACCAACCTCAGCCAGCAACTTCCAAGCGGAATTACAAGGTATAGTGAAGGGCCGTGGAATTCTATTCGATAACTACAGGAGTATACAGAAAGCAACCTTATACAATAATAGATTAGCCAGCTAGCATTGCTGACCTTGTCGACGCAACTTATAAGTTTCTGCGTAATCAACTATTGCCGAAGGGCTTTCAGCTCACTGGTAAATCAACTCCACTTGTCCATAATTTGAGTTTCCGGCCACCGGAGCATTTTCAACAACGAAAAAGTGGACAAGTTGGCCAAGTTAGCCAAGTTAGCGGCATCTTTGATACCACGCCCGCTGGGAGCAATCAAAGGAGAGATTTATACTCATAGAGCAGATTTAATTCAATAGCCAACTGTAAGATGATTAAGCAGATATGGCTAGGATACTTCCGGAATAGTATTTACATAATTACGGCTACAACAAGAGGATACTGCCCCTTTAGAGAACATACAACATATATTTGCCGCAGCTGCAAGCTGGAAGGTATTAAGGAAACCATTTTCCACTCTCTCTGTAAATGCCCAGCTGTTAGAGAAAACAGCCAGAGAAGACTTGAAACCCCTTATGCACCAAACCTTGAATGGCCGTTCACAAAAATCATAACAGTTAAAAGTAGTGTCATTAAATGCAACAAATGATCTGAGCGCAAAGATAAAACGAGCTAGCAAGATTACGGAGTTTTACCAGAATTTAACCATTTCGACAGCATCTTATGAAAAGCAATTTATGGGTTTGCTATTCTTCTCGACATAACTAGCCTTATCTCACCAAATAATGCACTAAAATTTAGCAAAGGAAGTGAAAGCAGCCTTAGGAAGCCAATAGGCAAGCCAATACATATTTTTTTTCAATAGATGGCCTTAGTAATTTTTATCTCGGTCGGCGTCGGTAAGTTAATATTTTATACTAAAAACCTACACAGACAATTTTGTGATTGCTTGAGCCAGTGTTGCTTTAGCACGCGCCAAAGATGGACACTATCAAGGTGAAAATACGCCATATCCCATAGCTTTTCTTCAAGTCCAACCGTCATGGCAGCACTGCTTTGGTTGTTCAGGAGAATTCCAGGTGCAGCCAGGTCCTTCTCTATCTGGTCTTTCCAACGGAGTGGAGGTCTTCCTCTTCCTCTGCTTCCCCCGGCGAGTACTGCGTCGAATAATTTCAAAACTGGAGTGTTTTCGTCCATTCAGACGACATGGCCTAACAAACGTAGCCACTGCCTCATAATTCGATGAACTATGTTAATGCCGTCGTATATGTCGTACAGAACCTTTCCGCAGAACCTTTCCAGTAGCGTCGAGTCATCAGATGTTGTCATCGTCCATGCCTCTGTACCATATAGCCGGACGGGGATGATCAGTGACTTGTAGAGTTTGGTCTTTGTTCGTCGAGAGGGGACTTTATTTCTGGATATAGAACGTCTGCTTCATCGTCCTCTATTGGGGAATCGGGTTCATCATCCCATGGTGTTATGCTTTCACTGCCATTCAGTGTTCATCTACAATTTTAGTATGATCTGGGCTTCAGTCACTAGATCAACTCTAGGGGTTCTATAAGAGTATGATCCGGGCTTGAAACCCGCTGTTAGTTGCCGCATCTTTTCTTAGAACTTTCGAGCATTGTCTGGGAATCATCTACACTAAACAAATGGATCGTCTGAAGGAAGCAATCACCTAGAAGCAGCCAGGGCACTTGGTTTTAGTGTTTTTATGTAGGTACATATTCACTTGTGATAATTTCCGTTTAAAGTCTATTTCAAATGATTTTGCTGGTAAAATATTGGTCTCAAGTGGCGCTTCTAGTTAGCATGATAGAGGCTGATATCCCTTAGGAAGAAAGATGATACCGAAACCTTTGCCTGAGAAAGTTACCTATCTTTAAAAAAGTGTGAACCCATAATGCCTATAGGAAGCTTTGAAAGTTTCGTAAAAATTGTAAGCACTCTATTTCGCTTACCCTTATGTCAATAAGGTTAGGTTAGGTTAATCTGGTAGGCCAATAAGCCAAGCATACATCTGTTAGGTCCTTTGCGATACTAGATGTGCTTGACGTGAGTTTTACAGATTCTGCGGGCTCACTGTCAATTCCTCCTCCATACTCCAATGTTGATCACGTTTTCGGATGTTAGTCGCACACCATTATTGGCACTATTTCGTCCCCTATTTCATTGCCTTCGATACCTTTGTGGCCTGGCAATCAGTAGAAGAGAAGCTGCGTACTTCTGGTAAAACTTTCCACTACTGTCCTGCTTCTCAAGACACTTCTGGCCGATATACGATACGAGGTTACTGCCTTGATTGCTGCTTGGCTGTCTACATAGATGATGACTCTGGAATTGCCTGCAGGTGCATTATAGACCCGCTCCGCTACTTTCGCAATAGCAAAAACCTCAGCTTGAATATATCGAAATTGAAAAGTCGTAACTTGGACTTAATTTTATGAAATCTTTTAGAAAAGTTCTCTTTCCAGCAATATAAAAAATATTGAATACGGATCTCCTTTAAAATTTCCACTAAATTCTCTGATATTTTACGCACCTTAAAGCCAATCATCAATATAATTTCAAGCAAATGAAAACACACACAACACTTTTTGATGTGCCAAACACAAAGAAGCAAATTTTACCTTTTACTTTTTTACAGTTTTGAGGTCTCATACACTTCTCCTTTTAATTTCCAATTACATGTAAGCACTTCAGCATTCGGAACGCTTGGATTAAAACGCCGAACAAAAGGCAGAAGTTCTATGGGCGTAAAGCTCAAAGCAGACACTGTGTGGGAAGGTCCAGAAAATTTGCTTCGCTTTGTTTGCAAAATAAAAGCGGCCTTTTTAAACTCAAAAAACAAGTATGCGCCAATAATTATTACAACAACAAGAGGGGAGAAGTGTAGGAAACAAAATAAAATAAAATGAGCGCATGGCAAATAGTATGGAAAGCGCAAAACAAACCTAACCTTTTTCCACATATGCTCAAATCAAATAAATAACATAATAAAAGACAGTGGCTAGAAGCACTACGAGAAAAAGGCCAAAACAAAACAAAATAAAATGTAGAAAAAGTCAAATTAATGGAAGATTTACTTAAATGTGGAAAAAGGTTGCCGAACAAAAAGAAGAATTCTTACAAAAGCATGAAGACATGTGACCTACTTTGTTAAAAGTGTTGCGCATGCGCAAGCAGCGTTAGCTAAACGCGCAGTTAAGCGCAGCGAGCAGCAACGCTTGGGCGCTGTGTTGGCGGTAGAATCTTCAAAGCAAAAACAGAACGCAATGAAGAGAAAGAAACTTACAAACATACTTAATGCAACAACAAATTGTTTTCTTCTTTTGTAGGTGCTGCGTTCAAAAAGTCTACACATGCCTGTTTTCTTTAAAGGTATTTGTCCGTCTTTGCGCACAAGTAAGCCCATAATTTAAGTTCTTGGCATTGGGCACACTGAGGTTTTATTGTGTTTGCTTTTTACCTCTCTTTTCCCCAAACAGTAAGCAATGACCGCAACACAAAAAAGTAAAATAAAATATAAATGAAGTCACCAAAGCTTACACGCACAGTAAATTTTTGGTTTCTTTAAGTTGTGCAGAGACAATTGTGAAAATACCCTGTAGGAATGGCCATAGAAATATGCTTTTAGTAAAGAAACTGGTGGTTTTAAGAGAGGACCAGTTCGAAAGTAAGTAGTTATAGGTAAACCAATCAATTGAAAAAATATCTATATATCTGTTTGATTTCTAAGACTAATAATAAATTATATTATATTATATAATTATGCAGTATGATAATTATCAATTCTAAATTTTATGGCTTGTTAGTTTATCGTCAAGTAAGATTCTGTTTTGGGGTCTGCTATATAACCCAGAAATATACAGATATTTTCACCTCAAACTTCAATGAAAGACTTAAATTATCCGTTCTTTTATATTAGGTGAGCTTAGGTTAGTCTGGTAAACTTATGAGCCAAGCATAGGTCAGACTTGATCCTTATAGATGCCAGGTCAAAAGGTTCTGAGGCCTCACTATCGAAACCTCTTCCAGTGTCTCTAACCGAGGAGACCCCAAATGTTTTAAACGATGCCTTGAAGTCATGGTTTAACATTTCCTCTAGTCTTCTTTATGTGTCAGCCCCATTCTGCAGACGTGTGACGCCACTAGTTATACTTATAGTGTATATTTACTACTACGCCAGTAAAGAAGAAGAACATATATTTACTACTACTACTGCATACTATTCGTAACACCATCACCCATCTTGAGACCCAGCATTCATTATTGAATAATATTCAATCGTATAGACCATGTTCAGCACGCAATGAAGCAACTACAGCAGCCGTAGCTTAGAGTGTACACGAAGACTGTGGAGAGTCAATTCGGCGCCATTCACAGCAACTAAGAGTGAATAATGAAATGACTTGGCGCATTTTACGTCGAGATCTTAAATTGAAATCGTTCAAAATACATCTTGCGCACGAACTGAAGCCGACAATTTGGTGTGGTTTGTGGACCGGTGGAGCCATCAGTCCATATTTCTTCAAAAATGATGCCGATGAGAACGTAACCGTCAATGGCGACCGTTATCGCCCCATAATAACCGACTATTTGATGCCTGATAGTGAAATTCGTGATCTCTGCGATATTTGGTTACAACAAGACGGCGTCACTCCCAACACATCGCATCAGTCAATGGATTTATTGAGAGAACACTTCGGTGAGCAGAAAATTTCACGTTGTGGATCGATCGATTGGTCACCAAATTCATGACCGTTACAATTTTTCCTAAGGCGATATGTAAAGTCTAAGTCTATGCGGACAATACCGCTTCGATTCAGGCTTTGAAGTAAAATATCAAACTCCGGATTAACTGAATATAACTTAAACAATAAGTAAATTGATTTTAAAGATCTTGACATAGGGTTGCAAAAAATCGATTTTTTTTCATTGTCCTAATTTTTCTACTTAATCAGAGTAATATTTTCGGAGAGGCAGCCTTAAGAACTTGTACGCTCGAGGCTAAGTGAGCCGTCTTTAAGCGCGTTTTTCTCGAAACTGTGTTTTTGAAATCGGTTAGTATGGTTTCTCCAGATCTACTCAACTGATCTTGATCGAATTTTACACAGGTCTTTGAGATACAATTCTTAAAGACTTAGACGAAGTTTTTTTTTCGATCACAACTATTAAACAAAATGTCTTTTTTCCGAGGGGTCACCGGAAATGGCGTCGTAATGGTCTAGTTTAAAATATTTTTTCCAAAAATTTCAGAAGAGTATGTTTTTAACAATAAAAACAACCTAATAACATACATATTTCATTTTTACATGAGATAAAAATTTTTGAAAAAAGGCTGTTTTTCCCCCGAGGAAACCCATGTTACCCTTTATCAAAACTACTTGGAGGAAGATGATGCGGAATCGTCTAGATACTTTTTCATCCACCGTCTAGCGTTTGCTATACTAAATTGAAGCATCTCAGTACAAAACAGGCGAAATCACTGGAATTAATACAAGTTACTTGCCTCAATAAAATTTAGACATATGTCTCAAGGCGCTTTGCCGATATGATGTGATTTCTACTCGCAGACCCAAGCTTTATCGGGAATGTATTTTGATTGTTTGTAGTATATTATTAATATTTGCCAGAAACCGTTAAAAGCTATCCAAATAGACCGAAGTCGATGTAAAAGCTTTAACACGGCATCTCTCAACCTGGTACTTCAGTGACGAGACTGCTATCACAAGAGTTATTGTTATTACTTGAATATTATCAGCTTTTGTATTATCCCAAGCTTTTTTCCTCCACAAATTAAGTGTTTTTCTAATAATTTTTTCACCTACTTGAAATCATTTTATTTCTTTCTTCTAATTTCTTCTCTTTCTTATTTTTTTCAACACTTTATACACTACAAATTGATTTTCAACAGTTTTGCCTACCACACTCGAAGATATATCTTCAGTTTCGGTTACTTTTTTCCATCCTCCTTCTTTTAGCTGCCAATAAGTGAAATTAACACGGCCAGTCGACCGATATACCTGGCCGTTGGGAGCGTGAGAAATGCGCTAACACCAAATTGAGTAAGCATATGCCAGCTTGTATCTATTTCTATAAGTATGACTGCATGTTTATACATATATTTACGTATATGTACGTAGTCTAGCAGCCATTTATTTTAATCAGTGATTTTGATTTATGAACAGCAGTGCACGTTTTGAACTCGGTAGCTTGCTTGTGCTTGTTTGCATATAATTTTATTTCTGTGTGTATATATTCAGTACATATTTATATACTTATATCTAGCACATACTTTAAACTTTATTCAAATATCTTAAACTAAAAACCGCGCTGATTCATTTCATCGAACCTAAAGTCCATTGAATTGCTTTGGGAGCCCGCACGTGAGCTTGAAGCACTTGTTTATTTAAAGAGCTAAATTTATGTAGTATGTGTTTAGGCTTACATATTTTCACTTGAACATAAGTCTTGTAAAAATTTCCACTTCAAGTAGAGTTCAATAACTGAACTGCATGCAACAACAAGATTTTGGCTGTGCTTACTTATGAGAAAATGTCGTACGGTGCCTATCAAAGGCACTTCGTTTGCAGTGACGAGACTGTTTGTAGTGCCCTTTTTAGAAGTTTGTCGAATTGATATACACTTGTAAACTATGTAGAAGTGTGGACTTGTATACAAATATATAACTATAATATAAGAATATATGTATATCGCTGGTTACCGATCGTTTAATTTATATAGCAGATATATGCTATAGTAATCCAATCTGAATTTTTGTGTAGCAGCTATATTATATAGTGGTCTGAGCTAAATAATTTTTTCGGAAATTGCATTTCTGCTTAAGACTATAACCTTTGCCAAAGTTCATTAAACTATTCCAACAAATGCAACAGTTTTCCATATAAAGACATTATTTTGATCGTTCAGTTTGTATGGCAGCTATACGCTATAGTGGTCCGATATCGGCGGTTCCGGCAAATGAGCAGCATCCTGAAGAGGAAAGAACTTGGGCTGATTTCTGATCAATATCTCGAAAGCTTTGGCAACAGTTTGCAAATATACAGACGAACACAGAGAGGCGAACATTTCCATGGTAAATACAAGTAGACTCAGCTCACCATGAACGATCAGCATTTTATATGTTTATTTTATAATGTCTTCATCATTTCCATCTGTGTGTCACAAACCTACAAAAGTTAAGGGGTTACATGGGTTAAAATCGAATCCTCCAAAATATTGTCCTATATTTTTAAATTGATCCGAGTAATAGCTACGGAGATACAGCCTAGAGAACTTGTGCACTGTCGAGTTTTTCTGGTAACTGTGTGTTTTTAAGTCGGTGGGCAAGATTTCTCGAGAGTTACCCAACCGATCTTCATCAAATTTTACACAGGTCTTTGAGAAACTTGGACGAAAGTTTTTTTCTATTACAACTATTTGGAAAATAAAAATGTCGCCAAATTTTCTTTTTTTTTTAAATGTCCGACAAAAATCAAATTTTCAGTTTTTTTCCCTTCGTCCAAGTTCTAAGTTAAGATTTTAACTAAAAGACGTATTTTTTTCGTTTTATATGATTGTGTAGGGATTTATGCTGCCAACGAGAGCGCATCTTTTTTTCCGAGGGGTAATCGTCAATAGCGTCGCAATGGCCGAGTTTAAAATATTTTTTTTCCAAAAATTTCAGAATTTCTTTGTTAATGATGTAAGTTTTTAACAACAAAAATATCTAATAAAATATTTAATTTTTTATATGAGAAAAAATTGTTGAGCACTTAAGTGGCTGCGGTTGAGATCCAATAATTCGTCCTCCTTATCCCTTGTCATTAACTTTGTTCTAAAACTAAAATCCAGCTTTAAGTAGTACACTCTATTCTATGTCTTGGAGCTACTCTTCTTACATCGCACTATAATCTCCTTTTTCTATACTGCAGATTTATCAGCTTAGATACGATAAGTTGGAACAAAATATTTATGAATAAAAGGGAGAACATCAACAGTAGAACTGACTAATTTTGGTGAATATATTTTAAATTGAACTGACAAAAAATTTCATATGCGTATAACAGGGGTCTGCCAAACAAATACGCAGACAAAGTTCTATATGGGAATGTTGCCAAGACTCTTAAAGTTGACAGTTCTTAAACAAGTCGAAATAAAAATAATTGTATATGACTAAATGAAGACAACAGAACCATATCAGTTTTGTTGTCTTCAGTTTAGTTAATAATTTTTCCCCACATTATACTTTATATTGTCGCCTATAATGCAAAACAGCGTAACATACATATATTACAAAAAAAAACAAAAATCGCTGTCAGGTGTAATAACCAATATATAACCATATTATAACCAAAGCTAAAATTTTGTTTCAGTGTATGATAGCCAATATATAACTGTTCTATAACCAAACCTCAAATTTTTTTTTAAATGTGTGTGGTTTCTATTATATCTTCTTCTCTTCGCCTCTAAACTTATGAAAAGTAATGTTACGTTATTTTACATTTTTGATGATGATTGTCTTATAAATCTTTCGTAAAAGAACGTATGTCCAGAAATATGAATCAGATTAGACTAAATAATGTCCATACCCCAAAGCAAGAGCAGCAAGCAATGCGACTACCCTCAACTTAAGGCCGACGTGGTGAAGTTCATCGATGGTTTGTGAAATTTGGAAAAAAAAATTTTAGCGTTAAGAGCTTTTTAAAAAAATTTAATGAAAAATATCCTCTTACTACATGCATTTTTAAAAATATGATTGGAATGACTTTTGATATTAACTTTGTGAATGATATTCTAAATTTAGTCAGTAATTGCTTCAACTGTTAAATTTCTCATTATCACACAACTCGTATTTTCAAAATAGATTGCTTTTGTACAGAGTTTAATAGATAATATTGGCATATTTTCCAGCAAAAGATATTCCTTGAAATTTATTTTCATAAAATCAATTGCGTTCTGTTGATTGACACAAAAATTCACGCCTGAAAAAATACAAATTTGAAATTCTTCATTATTAATATTTTTAGTAGTACATAGATACATACTTATATGTTACATATGTACAGATGTGCTTTGGTAAAAATTGCTCATTGGAAAATCAGCAAATATTTTTGTACAATACATATTTATTCGTTTTTTTTTTTTAGAAAAGTTTAGAAAAAAAAATATTTATTATTTTTTGTATATTTGAAAAGGAATTAAACTAGTGCTAAAAGGTGGGTGGTCAACGGGAAGAAAGAAGATTGTTTTACTGAATATTTGTAAACTTATCGACCAATGTAAATTATTTTTGCCTCCAAAATATATTACATATACGGATATATGTTCCCATACTTTCATTAAAATGCTTTACATAATGGCCAATATAGGCTGTATGAATTGAATCAGAAAAAGCACGAACTTTGTATATATTTCGAAACTACTTGGCGGATTTAAAAAATTCTTACAGCGTTTGGATTATCTCCGGTGAAAAGTTAGGAATCCTTACTTAACCGTCAGTAATGGAATCCCCTCAGCTAGGTTGCCATATAATATGCGATGTAGGCGTCATTGGAGCGCGGGAGAGGAGTCAGTGTTAAGAAATAAGGGGCCCCCGACGGAGCAAGTAGTCATAAGTTTACTGCCGGAGGAAAAATGTTATACTAGAAACATAATATGAGATTGGTTATAAAATGGTTATATATTGGTTTTTATATCTGACAGCGATTCTCGATTTTTTTTTCTTTTGAGAATACACTGTTTTGCATTTTGGTGACAATAGTAGGTAGGGATGTATGTATGATATATGAATTCCTTTTCTCCCAATTTGGATGGCAAATTGAGTTATCTACAATTATATATAATGTATGTGATATGTGGAAGCTATAAAGCTTCAAAGAAATGTTTTTACCAGGGTTACCACATGCTATTAGCACTAGCACAGAGCACTTTCTTTCAAAATCTTAATATTTCCATTGTAAGGGCCAATAAGCCAATGTTACTTGTTGATAATATTGTTATTTTGGAAGTAAGCTTGGTTGTGATTCATTTGCGTGTATTTTTAACAACAAAAAGACAATACTGTCAGAACGTCACAAGTCAAATTTATGACAAACTCAAGAAATATTTGGACATCACGATTATGTTGTAGAATAGTAGAGCTATGATTACTTAACCGTTAAGCTAACCGATAATTTAACTATTTAGTTGACAGTTAAGTTAATCGTTTAGTTAACTCTTAACTATTTAGTTAACTGTTAAGTTAACCGTTAATTTAACCATTAAGTAATCATTAAGTAATCAAAACTGTACTACTCTACAACATGTTAGGCCACATAAATTCCTTTGGACTTACAAAAGCTACTTAATAAATATTTTTTATAAATTTAAGGCAACAAAAACATACACACACACATATACAATTTACACACATATTCACACATACATAAAGAGGTTCAATTAAATAAATGCTTAGCCAAAATCACAGATACTGACCACAAAAAAGCGAAAGCGTAACAATATACTCGCAAAAATATGGAAGTTATAAAAAGCATTTGTAGTTTGCATTTATATTTTGTAAAAAAATGTATTTTTAACAACCATTGTTGCTATTGAATGAATCACTACAACGCTTTGTGTTTACTATGCAACATAATTGCTCAAATATTTAAATGTTTTGTTTTTATTTACAGGCATGTATTTTCTGTGATATATACTTTTTATCGATATCTGAAATATTTATACCCAAAACAGGGTACAATATACCCGACTGTTGGTATGTAAATACACCAACAGGTACCTAAGTTTTTGAGATATCGTTCAGAAATTTTGCACACGCCATTTCCTCACCAAAAAGCAACTAATTTGTCCGAATAACTGATATCAGACTACTGTAGCATATATATGTATATCATATCCCCAGCATCACACTATGATCTCCTAAGATATTGTTCAGTTCGGAGAACTATAACATGGAGCTGCCTTACAAACCGTCTGTTCCTAATCAAGTTTTTGTATGAAAAACTTTTTTATTTGTCAAAATATCTTCACGAAATTTAACACGGATTCTTTTGCATAAAAATTCTACAAATGGCGAAAAAATTGTTCAGATCGGCTCAATATAGCATATAGCTGCCATACTAACTTACCAATCAAAATAAAATTAAAGATTTTTCTTATTATTATATGCACCTGTTAAGGGTATTATAGCTTCAACACGGTGAAGTTCACGTTTTTTATTGTTTCTTTATAAATCTGAAATATTTTTATTTTATATTTATTTATTTGCTATAGTTTCAATTTTGACTGCACAGCCAAAGTTTTTTTCTGCTGACTAATATTTTTCTCGCTAATGATTTGCAAAGTTCATGTTTTATATGCATTTTATTGTTTAATTTTTCCATTACGAATTTTTTAAAGATTTTTCATTTTTTTATATCACGTCGCAGTTGTTGTTTTTTGTTAATATCACTGCTTTGTATTTTCTCTGCCTTATCACTTTATATTTGTTATTGTAATTGCTAACGCAAAAGCGGCTCTTTACTTGGGTTGTTGTTGTTATAATGTTATTTTGTTGTTTTTTGTTATTATATGTTTATTTTTACTATTTTTTTGTTATTAATTATTGTTGTTTTTGGTATTAACATTATTGCTTTTTTTGTTGTTTTTGTTATGTATTGCCGTATCGTCTGCGTTTGACAGCTTCATTTGCTCAATTTGTTTTTGCCCACTCAAGCGGTTTTTGTTGTTGTCATTGTTTTGGTACTTTACGTTGGTATGATTGCATTTTTCCAGCTGAGTTATTTAATAAAGCCAATTAAGCAATCGCAATTAGTGTAATGCTGACACTTTTTCCCAATCTTTTCTATATTTAATACGTAAGTACATATGTACTATATGTTGTATAACATATACTTCATGTTATCTAACGGTCATTCGTGCTTGCGGTTTGAATTCTCAAAATAATTTATTATTATACAAAATACTTTTTTCTTTGATTTTTTTAAAACTATTTCAAAAAAAAATTTCAAAACTCTTAAGCTGCTATTTATTTTTTCGAAACAATTTTCGAATTTTTCAAAAAATTTTATAGCTGAAAAAATATTTTTTTTTATTGTTTTCGAGCCGTTTTTGAATTTTTCAAAAATATTTAAAATTTAAAAACAAAAAAAAATTATTTTTGTTGATTTCAAATCCTTTCGGAAATCTCAATAGTTTATAAAATTTTAAATTTTTCATAAAAATTTTTAAGTTAAAAAAAAAACATTTTATTTTTATTGATTTGAAACCGCTTCGGAATTCTCAATAGTTTATAAAGTTAAAACCCAAAAATGATATACTTTTGTTTTTATTTTTTTTGAAACCGTTTCTGCATTTTTCAAAAAGTTTTAAAGTTGAAAAATCACAAAATATTTTTTTCTTTTTTTTGAAACCGTTTCTGAATTTTGCAAAAAAAAATTTTTAAGCTAAAAAACAAAAAAAAGTGTTTTCTTTCAATTGCTTTGAAAGCATTTGTGAATTTTTCAAAAAAAATTTTAAGTTGAAAAACAAAAAAAAAATATTTTTTAGTGTTTTGAAACCATTTCTGAATTTTTAAAATGTTTATAAAGTTAAAAAAAAAACATATAAAGTTTTTAAATTTTTTTTAAACCATTTCTGAATTTTTCAAAATTTTTTATAGTTTTGAAACCAATTTTGAATTTTTCAAAAATTTTTTAAGTTAAAACTAAAAAAAAATATTTTTGAGACAAGAATACTTATATCTTTTTCAAATGTCTCTTTTTTTTTTTAAATATCTCTTTCTATTCTGAACAAAAAAAATCTATTAATTTTGAAATAAAATAATTTGTTTATGATTTCATTAGCCTTTTTTTGCGTTTGCTTAATTCGCTTTATCTAAAGAAAAGTAAAAACAATTATTATAATACTTTATCATATAATTTTTTTTTTTCAAAACCATTTTTGAGTTTTTCTCCAAAAAATTCGAATTTATTAAAAAATTTTCAAACAATGAAAAATTAAAAGAAATCCATTTTAATTTTCACAAGGATTTCTCGTTTTGGGTAAACTTTAAATTTTCGAAAATTACAAAAGTTATTTGCTTAAATTTTAACATTTTGAAAACGTTTATATATATAGAACTTATAAAAACGCTAAGTTTTCTTCAAGACATATTTGTATTAAAAAAAATACTTAATTTGAAAAGCAAAATTATAAAAAATATTAATTTTTTATTGAAATTTACAATTATTTTAATAAAAATTAGGTTTTTGTTTTTATTTTTGTAAACTAAAAATTATTTTTTTAATTTTCATTAAAAATTTTATTAATTTTAATAATTAAAATTAATTTTTTTTTAATTTTAAATGAAAATTAATTTTTTCCACGTTTTGTAATTGGCAATAAAATTTTCAACATTTTTCGAAAACTAGAAATATTATTTTTTAAAATAAAAAATTTTGGAAATGCTCAATTGTTTTTCAAATCGTTTATAACTTGTTTTCAAAAAGTTTAGAATTCAATTGCTTTGTTTTTCTTAATTTCAAGTTCAATATCATTTTATTTTAAACAAATCTACTAGTTTAAGAAAAAATGTTTAAAAATATTTTTTTTTTTCAATTTCAAATTAATTTTCAAGTTATATTAAAAATATCAGCTAATTAGAAAATACAAATTTTTAGGTTTTTGCCACCTTTTTTTTGAGAATTTATATTTTTTAATTATGCAATAAAGTTTTCAAAATAAAAAATGACTTTCTGAAAAAATTAGAGCATATTGATAAATAGAACATTTTTTCAAAAAAATATTTTCTCAAAGAATAAATTTCAATGCATTTTTAAGGTGATATATGTACTTTTAGTAGAAATATAAATTGTAAAAAAGCAGCCTTTTAAATTGTCTGTCCCATTCGTAAAACGTCAAAATGCTTTGAAGTACCGGTTACATAAGCCCGTGTGAATTTTATGCATCACCACTTTCTATTGAAAAACACTTGTAATTGAAAACTATAAAAAATTTTATGAAAAAACTATTAGAAAATTACTTAAAAGCATGAAAAATTATTATTTTCACTACAGATTCGATTGAAATTATTTAATTGCTATTTTTTCGTGTCTATTTTGCATTCACTGCACGTCTTTGTTATTACATTTGACTTTGTTTTCACTACAAACACAGTCAAAGCATGCAATTGTTCTCTCGGTTTTTAACGGTTCATTATGCGACACTCATCAGTTCAAGCATCCAAGTAATTCATTGAAAATATATATGTATGTATGTAAATATGTGTATGTATGTGTCATTCGCACTCTCGCTTTCGCCGTTTTCGGTCCATTGGAATCGCATTGTGAATCACGAAATTCACTTGAAATGCGTCCGTCCGTTAGGCCATATACTTAGTGTACTTTCAAAAGATTTGTGACAGTATTTGTAGATCGCTTCTGAAAGTCAATTCACTGGCATTTAAATTTGTTTCCATGTGGTTTTCCATTTTATTATTTGTTTATGACAATTTCTCTTTCATTGCCGTCTATTCGACAGTTAGCCATTGAAAGTTGTTTGGCCGTTTTTGTTGTTGCTCAGATACAGTATTTCAAATTTTATGAATGGAAATATTACAAATTACAGCTGCTTGGAAAATAGCTAATGAAAAATTGTAAAAAGAAGAAGCACTCTAAGACTTAAACTGCCGCTATTTAGTTAAATGCTCATCGCTTTTAAGCTCCGTGTGACGCTCAATTTCTAACTGAAGCCCGCAAGCGTCTTATTAACTTATAGCGACTATTTTTTCTTGTTGTTGCTTTTATGTTTGTGTTTACAGCTAGCCACCAGCTGCTGTTCCAGCCGTGGCTGCGTGCTTTCGTTGCCGTAAAATTTAATCGTCTCTCTATAATATCGCTGTTGCTGCTGTGCTGTAGTTACTCGTCAACGATTTGTTTTGATCTTTCACCTCGATTTCCGCCTTAATCTGTTTATTTACATATCTAATTTTATGTTTTCTTTTCAGCGTTTTACAGTTTGCTTTTCTCGGAAAGAATTCCCTGTCAGCGCTCGACCCAGTTTTGGCACGAAGACTGCCCTTGAGGTGATTGTAACTTATGAAGGTGCGAAATACAAAAACAAAAGAGTTCATGAAATATAAATAGTCAGTGGAATTTGATGTGAGTCATGACTTACTTTTTATGAAATGCGAATTGTATTGAAATTTTGGGAGAAAAAATGTTTGGAAAATACTTTGGGCAAATTTTTCGGCTACTTTGAACTCACAATTAACGGGTAAATTTTCGGAAAATTTATAGATTTTATAGAAACAAAATTATATACTGGTGATAACTAAGCATATAGCAGTTGATTTCTACAAAAAATGGTTATACCACTTAAGTGCTTTTCAATTCATCTCCTTTCCGCTTTTAGATTAGGAAAAAATCACTTCAAAATCATATAAATCATCATAAATACTACAAGCAAACTCCGATGGTGCAAGACACAGCTTAGCGGAGACAACAACCGTCACAATATGAACGATATCTCAAACAATTTTTAAAAATTTGTTTGATTTTGTTATAAAAGCTGGGAGCACATCGAAACATCTCACAATCGTGTCGATATCTTAAATTGTGTTGTTTTTGTAGCAGTTGAATTCTGCCGAGTAGACAGTTCTTGTTCCGTTCAGGTTACGGGTTCTGGTTACGTAGATCCGACTATCGTTGGAACGGATATCTTAAATTATAAAGCAATTATACCTCATACGACTACGATCAAGTAAAGAATAAGTGGAATTTAGACTACTATATATTGATTTACTTTGTAACTTCATCAAGTTAGCCTTCAAATCAATCTTAACCGGCAAAGAACATCAAAAAAGCCGCCAGCGGGAGGTGTACTTTCTGCTATATTTAAAATGATATGTGATCACCACAACCTTGATCAACTAAAACTTTTTATAGCCTTTTTTTACTAAAGATGCTTTCAAACTAAAATCGAACTTACCTACATAAAATATAATAATGTAATTCATTACCAAATTATATTTAAATTACCTATACGAAAAACAACTAAAATTCATTGAATTGCAAGGCTGACTAAAATTTAAGTAATATATTTGCACATTATTCGATTTTCATTTAATTAGATATCAATTGTGCTGTTAGGAGTTGAATTTTTGCACACTAAAATGAACACAATTAATCACATTATTTAGGAACTGTTAATTGAACTCTATTAATGTCATAATTTAACAACTTTTAATTGTTTCATTAATGGTATTAATATATAATATTTAATAATAAGTTGAAGTTGGTGTTAGACAGCTCAATTAATTCCTACTTGACAAACACCTTGTTACTCAACTAGTGGTATTTTCATACTTAATATGAAATCATTATACTATATAAATATAAATATCTTGAAATTTTACGGTACAAATTGTGACAAGTATGAAGTTGAAACTAGATAACTACAAAATTTGGCTAGAATAACTGTGATATTTAATCAACGCTTGTATAATGTATGTGCTTAATTGAGTAAATTGGCAAATTAAGGTTTTCCTATGAGCACAAATAATTTACACATTCATTTCATTAAGTGAAGGTTAAATTAACATTATGCATAACTGAGTCAAAAATATTTACAAATTTTGCTAATTGACTTAATTAAGGGACTGTAGCTATTAAACATACCTATATAAGTAGTTGATGTAATCGATCTAAAATATTTCGTACTGTATTGATTGAGCAATTTTTTTTTAAATTTAACACAATTAGCTGTGCACAAAATTGAGTCAATTAACAATTATTTCAGTGTAAATTGAAAGAATTTAAGAGTAAATTAAGTTCTATTGATGACAAAATTAGTTAAATTAATTTAATTGAGCTCAGTTAATGAAATAGAGCTTAATTAATGAAATTGAGTTTAATTAAGGATCTGCTAATTGCCCAATTAGTAGTAATTCCGTACTTAATACAATACTATTATGAGTGCTTATGTTACAAGCAGTAAGAAAACTAAAATTATTTGGAAAGGCGGAGTCAGTTGATTAATAGCTAGAGAATTAGTTAAGAAATCATCAACATGATGGACATAACTGAAAGAACATAAAGGAAGACGAGCTTGAAATCAGTCTTCAAGTCCTTCCCTTGATCAATGATATCAAATGCAACTTTGTAATAATATATCACACATTAAATTATAAATTACTTATTCAGCCTGTTTCCAATTTTCTACATCCAACTCTGTCTCAAATTTCTTGCTCTATTTTGTAATTGCTAATACACAGCATGACAATTCTTGCCACTTAATCTCCATGAAAATGCAGCATTTCAGATTCAGCTCAATACAATGTAGGAGTATTTCAAAATCTGCAAACGATTAAATGTGTCACGCCCCAATTGCGTGACCACTCAACGCCGATTGTCGAGCAGATTAATTAAAGTGAGGCAAGCAGCGTCACTAATTGATGTAAATTAAATTAAATTTTATTCTCGGCAACAGTCTATGTGGCACAAAGACAATACAAAAATCGTTCAAAGGTATATACATATATTACATATGTATGTATTAGGGTGGGATCAGAAAATATATATTTTTCACTTTATGCTCGGAAAATTTGGTCGGAAGACACCACCAAATATAAAAATCCTATAATATATACCATAAGCAAATTTCGGTGGCGCAAGACACGGCTTAGTGGAGACAACAACCTTCACAATAAGAAAAAGTGTTCTCTTTGTGTTCCAAGTATGAGCTTATAATTTTAATAGCCTCCAATTTTCTGTGTTCAATTTGTTGTTGATAAGAAAAATTCATATCCCATCAAAAAAATCTCGACTCTTGTATTTGTAGAAAATCAAATTCTCTATAAAATTGGTTTTTAAAATTTTTTCGTAAATTTTACCCTTCAAAAGTTTATTAAGTTTGTTCTTTATACTACCCTATAAAGAATAGGAAACTGAAACGCGTATGATCTTCCTATTAATTTTGGGAGTACATCCGTGGAGAGAGCTTCTTTGAGGTGCCTATCGACCAATTTTCCAAACTATAAAAAGAAAAAATGGAATATTTTGGCACACCCTAGTACATATATAACACCGTTAGCCAATTTGTTTGCAATTTCTTGCAAGAATTTATCCGTCTTTATTTTTATTTTTTTTTTTTTTTTGTTGTAGCTAATTAAAATTCGAAAAATGTCTTCGCCTACATTTGCTTAGTGTCGGCGGCGCTTCTGCTACGCTACTCTCTTATTTCACAAATGCACAGCTATTCATTACGTGCATTTCTTCGACCGTTTATTGCGCGCCGTTTTGGCGCACGCTGCGACTTAATTCCGTCAAGACGTTGTGCCATTTCTTCCATTCTCATTCTTCACCGCATTCGCGCGCTGCAGACACGTACCATTTCTGCTATTTTTTTGCTGCAAATAAGGTGGCTCATTTGTATGGCCGTGTGTATGTATGTCTGTCTGTTACGCAGACCGCAAAAAGTCACTCAACCCCGGACGGTGTGTAAACAGTAGGCCAACAGTCAACCAACAGCTGATTAATATTTTTAGCCGACTTGACTTGCATTTGGCTTTGTCGTCTGTTGTCGTTGTCACAGTTGGCTGTCACCGCCGTCGCAACCTATAAAACTTGACATTAGCCAAAGTCGGCGGTAAGCCATAAGCGTCGCTAAGTTGGGCTGCACTGTAATGGAAAAGGCTGTGCAATTTAGGCGCTTGTATAGTCTGGCAATTATTCGCATTTGCCAAGTAAACAAGCAATTAAAGTGTCTACATTTTCGGCTGTCCGATGCAGTTTTTGGTGAGCAATAAATAGCTTAGCATTACAAATGGCATGCAATTTTGTGGTACACTATGTCACAATGCAACAAGGAAACAAGAAAATGATGACCGAAACGGCTGAGATATTTGGTCAACTGAAACTCCTTATACATATGCTGTATGCTTAATTGAGTCAATTATCAATATCAGGTTTGCCTATGAGCTCAAACAATTTACTAATGGACTAAATTAAATGATATTAAGATTTTTTCTGTTACAAAGACTTACGTAACTTTGTAAATAATTAAAAATAAAACATTTTGTTTGAAGACACAACTATTAGGCCTACAATCGAAAAGAGAATACATACAGTTGATACAAACCAAAATTCTTCGTACTAGGTTACTTGACAAGCGCTGGTCACCTTGTCGCGGCGAAGGGGCTTAAGTAATAATAATGCGAGCAATCCGAATAGGAGCCAACACACCTTTTACCGAACTAAGAGGATTACCTCATACTTTCCACAATGGGGATTTAGATAAATAAACCTTTGGGTTTACGCCCATCCCTTATTGTGGAGGTTTGAAGATATCCTCGGGAATACTACCATAAAGCATGGAATTGACGGCCCTGATAGTTGGAGGACGATAATCGAGGAGCTGACTGCAAACGGGTGAGGTATCAAATTCCTTCTCTAGCCATACAAGCTCTGCGGACGAACGAAAAACCCTTTTTGTCTAACTAGGAGGACCAAACATGAAGTTAATAAACAACATTAATGAACACTTTGACGACCACTGCTACACGCAAAGCTAGGCCGCATTGCTGGCCTTGTTGTCACCAAAGCTTAAGTCCAATGTAGTCAACAATTGCAGAAAGCCTTTAAGCTCAATGACAGGCCAACTACACTTGTCCATTATTTGTATTTCCCAGTCACAAGAATGTTTTCGGCAACGAACAAGCATAGTTAGGAACCTTTTTTTCCTTTTACTCTAACAGTTCACATAGATGACGCTATTAGAATGAAATACATATAGCTTTTGGTTAGCCCTAACTTTCAAAAAGGGCGTATATAAATTTGACAGCTCTTAGATCAATAGTTTGTCAATGATAAAATTTTGATTGAAGTAACTTTTGTTATTGTGATAAAAATGAATTTTGCTAGCTAACAAAATATTGCTTCTCGAAGCGCAAAATTATAGTTAAAGCAAAAACATGGCTTGATGAAGAGACCCTTTCCGAAAAAGTAAATCATCTTGGATCGGTGTGCTAAATTAAATAAGCATCGAAGACGGTGAACTCACGGTGGGGACTAAAAACAACGACGAATTGATGATTTGGAGCAGTGTTCGAGATATTCAAACGTTTTTTGCTTCGATATGTAGCAATGGATGAAACATGACTCCATAATTTCACTGTGATGTTCAATCGCCAGTCATCCAATTGGACTGCATACGATGAACCTGCTCCAAAGCGTGGAAAAACAAAGTCGAATAGCAAGTTTTTGGCGTCTGTAGTTTGGGTTGCGCATGGAATACTTTTTATTGATTACCTTGAAAAAGAAAGAACTATCACAGCGACTATTACAAAGTGTTATTGGGCCGTTTGAAGGACGAAATCGCCAAAAAGCCGCCAAATCTGAGGAAAAACAAAGTGCTGTTTCACCGAGACATTGCACCTTGTCACAAGTCAGTGAAGACGTTGACAAAATCTATGAATTGGGCTTCGAATTGCTTCCACATTCACCGTATTCTCTAGATCTGAACCCCAGCAAATATTTTCTGTTTTCAGACCCCAAAAGAATGCACGCTGGGACAAAAGTTTCGTTTACTGAAGAGGTGATCGCCGAAACTGTGGCCTGTTTTGAAGCAAAGGGAAATCGTAATACAAAATTGGTATCGAAATTAGGAGAGTCGCTATAATTAGTGTATCACGGTTGAAAAAAAAAATTTGCTAAATTAAATGTGTTCTACTATGGTAGGTCGGTGACTTTTGAATTGACATGTTATATTAAGACCATAAGCAATAAAAGCGAAATAAAAACTACTCTCAAACACCACTAAAAGCGACTATTCAAGACGTAAAGGGAGACAGAAGAAGTAATAATGTGATGAAGTTTAATGTTGAGTTGTACTCAAGTAGCTCGAGGAAAAAAATAGTTTTCCGCTGGGAATATATTTTTGAATAGCAAAAGATCAAAATTAAGCTCTTCGATGAAGAAAAAGTAAGAAATATTTTTGCTCGCAATGATAATAAAGCAATCGCAAGTTGCTACAATTTCTGCAAACACTAATGAGCGCATTGGCCTTCAGGCTTCATTTACCAGCAGCGTTCATCTTAAGAGGCCTTTGTTATTGTCGGCCATTAGCTGTAAAAGCTTTTTATATACAATGTTGGAACTTTTTCGCTTTATGGCCGAGAGGAATAATCTTTGGCAATAGATGAGAGGGAAATAATTTCTGATAATGTTGAGCAGTTGTTTAGATTAACTTTGTGTGTGTTATTGGAACAATCTATATTAATTCAACTGAAGCTCGGAACTTCGTTTCTTGTAAATTCAATTTCTTTTGAGTGATTTAAATTAATTCAGAGAAATTTTGAAGCACTTTTAAATTATTCCATTGCTACTATCTTCAATATACTTAATTCTCAAATATCTGATAGAATTCAAGTTATAGCCAATCTCTCATTCGAAATTCTGTTGAAAACTCATATTTTCAACTTTGTTTAAAAATAAATAATTATAAAATAAATCAACAAATATTAAAAAAAATAACTCAGTGAAGCCTTGCATTATGGTATTGCCAAATTTCGAACACTAACCAACCAAAGACTTCACCACCTTCTCGAAACCATAGTCGAATCTTTGAAAGCAAACCAAACACAACAGCTCAAAACTCTGACAAATCGTTCTTTCCTGTTCTATGCGGCAAATAAGCCAATTAAATGGCTCGTTAAAGTTGTGAAAGAATAAAATTTTATTATGAAACTTCTTTACTTCACACCATTGTTATCCCAGACATATACGAGTACTAAATATATTTTTGGTCTCGCTAATTCAATTCAATTCCCAACTTGCCAACGCTTTTCATTACAACTCAAGAAAGAATTAATAAAAAGCTACCAGCCAAACTCACTGATGGCAGAGGCGTTGCTGAAATAACAGTAAAATTGTGGTACGTCAAGCGATTTAACGGGAAATACGAATGCAATCGGTGACGCGCTCCATAATGATAGTCACCAAGCCATTACGGAAACGTCATAAACAGCTAATAAAATGCATTACAAACTAAAATGCCGAATACATTGTAGTAACAAGTTGAAGCAAAAAAAGGAAGAAACGTTGAAAGCGACTAAGCTGACAACTGTCAGTTTTGACGATGAGCATGCAAAAATTCACGACAACAAGCATTTTTTGATGTTCTTTTGACAGCTCGCGAGTGTGCAGGTATGTGATGTGTGTTCGTCTGGGTTATGTGCTGGTGGCTTCGTATGATGACTACTTGCATGCACCAAGTACTGATTCGATTAAACCGTTGCAAAATGCCGTTTTTTGCTAGGGATTTTCTTATTAAAACGAAGAATATAATTTGACATAACATGTTTATGAAATGACGTGCGTACTATACATGCTGCACTAAATTATATAACAGTGAACTCAGAAGTAGACAAAAAATATAAAAATATTAATGAAAATCATGCTAATTCATAGTAAAATGTGGATCATTTACAAGTAAGTATTTTATCGTGCATATGGCAAAAAGTATGACTCAAACAGGCAAGTAAGTTTATTGCGCTCATAAATCATTGAATATAATATTTAAATATAACTGCTTTGTCTATGTGTACAATATGTAAAATATTGTTCCTACATTTAGGATTGATGAACATATTAACCTTTCCGCAAAGCCAAATTAATTTAGTATATTAAGATTATAATTAAGAAATCAGTTTTTGCCTTTCACACAGCCGGCTACTCATTCAACGAATAGGCTCGTTTAACGATCAGCTGATCAGCTGTACTTGCTTGTACTATTTTCATATAGTAATTTTTCTGTTGACCAAAATTCATCAGCTGATTGCTAGTTTATTAATGTACGCAACCAAATTTATAGCCTGGACAACAACCGCCAAATTTGCAGTATGGACAATAACCCAAAGATTTGTGTTACAGTTTCCACTCGTTTTCAATTCAATAAAGAATTAATGTAGTAAAATAAGATTTATACTTCTTATGATAAATCAATCTAAAATGTCGATTTAATCGAGCAAAGGTCGACTAATTGATCAATTAACTCCTAAGCGAAAAGAATATAAAGCCTGTTGATTAATTTTGTGGAGTAAAAAGTCAAATACTTGGTTGGGGAACATATTTTCTAAGAAGAATGTATTTTTATCGGAGCACTCGTTAGAACTCAAAAAAAATGTGTACATTTTTTTTCTCAAAACACATGAACTCTTTATAATTCCTCGACAAAATTGCATTGGAAAAAGCATTCTTTTCATATCCTATATAGGAAATTTCAATATACATATGTAGATCAATAAAACCATTCACTAAAATCGCGACTGTACTTCGGAGTATGCGTAGGCCGGCTGGATTCGGTAGAGGTTGTTCCTAGCTAATGAATAAGCGACTGGTCAGTTGTCTCCGAGCACCTGGAGAGTCAGGACAAACATTTTCGCACGATGTGTTTCTGTAAGTGGTGCAAGCCGAAAATGCAGCGTTCGTTAGAGCAGAGGTATGCGATTAAATTCTGTGTAAAACTCGGTACATCTGCTACAGAGACGTTTGATATGATCAATCGGGCTTACCTAGATGTTACTTTAGCAATAAATGTTGTGTTTCGAAGGCACCAGGCTTATTTGGAGGACCGGGTAAAGGTCGCTGATGAAGACCGTGCTGGGAGACTTGCGACTTCGACAAACACCGACAATGTGACTCGTGTGCGCAAAGTTTTGAACTCAGACCGTCGACTAAGTATTGGTTTAATTTCCAAGATGTTAAATTTATCAAAATCCCCCAAGTTTTGAATAACGGAATAACAAGTGATGAGTCATTGATCTTTGAGTATGATCCCGTGGATATTGAGTATGAGGCAAGAATTTTGTCGCGACATATGGGATCCAAGCAGCATGTACCTCGGCTTTCAAGGCTATTCCAAGAATGCTTTCCGTGACGCCCTCAATGCTTGGAAATCGCGCTGGCAGCGCTGCGTCGACGGAGAAGGAGTTTATTTTGAAAGTTTTTAAAGAATTGTAACGATTGGTACAATAATTTTTTTAAATTGACTCAGTTCTATTACTTTTCGGACAAACCCTATATCCGGCATAAGCACCCAGATTGGTTATTAAGATCCGCTACTCTTTTGTTCTTCATATCTTATATTAAATATTGAGAAATCTAAAGAATTTGAACTTTTTATATCCTGACCTTAACCCGACTCTGGTTTTATTTTCTCACCTGAGATCTTGAACATCAAGCCCGAAGATGTGCGTGCGAAAATCCAAGCTGATGTTGCCAATTTCGCCGTCAGAGAAAAACAATGATATAAGTTTCGGTTCCTTCGGCTGTACAGCTCAACGGTTGCAACATCCAGAAGGTATATGCATAAATATGATCAGCATGACAAGCCGAGTTGATTTATCCATGTCCCTATATACGCAAATAAATCCCAAAGCTTTTGAGATATCGGTCTGAAGTTTTGGACATTTCTCTTTCTTACCAATAGCCAAGCACATTTCATTGCCCAAGACAAGGCTCTAATATCTGAAGAAATGGTTCAGATCGGACCACTATTTTATACAGCTGCCATAGACTAATCGATCAAAAGTTAGTCCTTGCATTAAAACTTTTTTATTTGATGCGGTAACTTCACGATATTAGTTATAGATTATTATCCAAGGCAGCGCTACAATCTCCAAACAAATCCTTGAGATCGGATCACTATAGCATATAGCTGCCATGCAAACTGGCCATTCAAAATCAAAATAAAAACCTTTTTAAACCATATTGTGCTATGAAAAAGCAAATGTGAAGTGTATTATAGCTTCGGTGCAATAGAATTTAATATTTTTTCTTGTTTTAAGTATGTATATCTCACTAATAGCTGCAAATATTACATAACTATTCACAGCTGCTGTCCCCAAACAACTATCACCCAGCAAATAATGCAAGGAAACCCTTCAATTCTACAATATTTTTTTCTTTTTTGTTGCAATCGCAGTTTGTTTTTATTTTATCAGCTAAATGCGGAAGTTGTGGCACAGCGACTGCGCAGACGCAACAACACAGGCGCTCTAATGAAACTTGCTGATGCCCGGTGTGACGAGTGACGACAAAAAAACAGGCAATACAGTTTGTCACACACATGGAACGTCACAATCTTTTATTTTATATTTTTTATTGTTGTTCTGCTGCTTTTCCCCAGCAGTCACGCCAACAGTTGCGATTATTACGGAATTCTCGCGGTGTCACTCTCGCAGCTGTGCGCCCACAATTTTACGCTGCCGGTGATTTTATGCCTTTTTTCTCGTTTTTGCTTTTGTTTTTATAATTCGCCACACCGGATACACCGTTACGTTGGTGCGGTGTTAGGAATACCGCTATATTTGCTGCTAGGCAGCGCTCAGGGAGCTGGCAAACGGGAGAGTGTGTGTATGCATACACGTATATATACATACAGATATACACATGTATGTATGAAGGTTTGTGCCACAGCTTATAACAGTGTTGACAAGCATTAGCTGTCATCACAACAAACAATTATGCCTCAGCGTTGACAGTCAAAAGTTGGCAAATACTTTGGTGGCGGTAACCCAAGCTTATATACGCTTGAGTGTATGAATGTGTGCGGCATGGCAATACTAGTAGGGTGAGAAGCCACTCACACACACGCACACGCACACGCACACTCACATACTTTAGGCTTATGAAGTCGCATAGTTCACACATAGTCAAGACACTTCATTAATAGGCATTGTTGTTAGTTGCTTGGTTGGCTCTGCTGAAAAAGTAGGCCATTCGGCGGTTACTCATACGCCACCGCATACACGCAAATGGTGTCAGCTGTAGCACAATTGCACGCTTTTATCGCTTGACAAACCATATAATAGCTTTGTAGCTCATACTTTTTTCCATACTAAGACCGCCACATTGTTGTTGTTATTATTGGTTTTATGATTGTTGCACGCATTCTTTGCATTTGTGTCTTTTTTTTGCTCTATTGTTGCTTTTTTCCTTTCAAATGTTGTTATTGTTCTATTGTGTTGCAGCTGGTGAATAATAAAAAAATGTCAAGCCACAATTGCCTCTTCAACGCACAATTGGCCCATTCAAGCGATTTGTTCTAGTTGTTTTGCCATATTTTCGAAGTTGTTTTAAGCTGACCGCTAATCAGCGCGCTGTCAGAACTTTAGTTGTTTGAACCGCAAAAAAGCTAAAGTTTTCATGATAATTTCGAAAGCAACTGTATAATTGTTGTGTGATAGACTTTTTTATCGTTACTTTTAGCTCACTAATTTCATTTAAATGGAACAGTCCGGGCCAATTTTGATCAGATGGTGTATGTGTGCAGTTTAAATGGTACAGTCCGGTTCAGTTTTGATCAGATGGTGAATATATGTATGTATAAGTATGGCGCCATTCAGAAATGGTTGAATTTCGATATACATATGCAAGTGTTCACCATACACCATCTTATCAAAATTGACTCGGACTGTTACATTTAAACTAAGCGTATAAACCGGATTGGAAGAAATTTTTTCCTAGAAGTTATACAACCTTTTTTTTGTCGCAAAAATGATGCTTGACAACGCAGCTGAACTCACGGTAATCGAACGCATCAGTACTGATGTCGAGACGTGGGTTTCAGAATATGACGTCGAAGCAATACAAAAATGCAGTGAATGGCGCTCCAAAAATTGGCCGAAACTTAAAATGACTTACATTCCCTATAAGCACTGAAAGCCTTATTTTGAAGGCAATAATAAAAATGTGTATTAAATACAACTTTTTAGTTGTGGTTTGTTGTTAGTTCGGCAAAAATTTGATCATATGTACTCATTTCATCTGAAAAATCGTCGTTATTGCAGGATGGTTTTTCAAAAGAAACGAGTTTCAAGAATTCTCTTTTCACAATTTCTGAAAATTTCCATTAACTAAATTCAAACTAAAAATTTGTCAAACAAAGCACTCACCTCACCACAAGTTCACTTTATTTAATTCCGGGACTGTCCAATTAGAAGATGATATTTCTCTTAAGATAACCTCCGCTAGAATTTATTAATAATGATTTGAAGCAGGGCACCAGGGAAACAATGAACAGCCTCTTTTATACTTGTCCTGCATTGACAAAACTATGCTGTAAGCATCTGGGGCCCCCACGGTACGATACACTGGAGGAGGTTTCGTTAGTGAAGCTGCAGAGTCTGTTGAATTTCGCGTCAAGCGCAGGCATCCCGATGGATGACTACTTGGACCTAGCAACTGAACTCCATATGGTATCGCGAAGGACCAAAAATGGTCTATGCGTTGCTTATTAGTCTACCAGATTAACCTAACCTCTAGTGATACATTTGTTATTTCGAAAAATTTACTCTCAATAGTAGAGAAGTTATGAAGAGGTCAATCAAATCTTTCAAGTAACTGAAAAGTATGAAAAGATGACTATTTTGCTTTATATAAGTATGCACAATTTGAAAAAAAGGCTACAGAATTCTTTCTGTGGCTGCTAAAATCGAAAAGGATAATTATAATCAAGCAATGTTTTTATGATTATATATTTTCCTGTGTACTTTCTACATATGTAATCCTTATTAAGAAGCTGGTCACATCTTCTTCCTCTTATCTATCTTTTTATATATCTAACTACAAGTAGATTAGGTCACTTATAAAAACTAATGAATAATCCATTGGACACAAATCATTTAAAACTGTTCCTTAGGCATATAAGTATATTTACCTTTAGACCAAATCTCGAAATTAAATTGGAAGGCGGTCATTCTGCAAAAAAAAGAAAGAAAGCATTGAGTAAATAAAAAAATATTTATTTTTAATATTTTACTACAAATAATAAAAGTTAATGTATTATAATAAATAATATTGCAAAAGTAATGCTTAGTTAGCTTTTGTTTAGCCAAAACATTAACTGTGGCGAATCGAACAAACAACTGGTATAAATCACACAGACTTATACCAGTCTTAAATGGTAATAACATAGTTATATTTTCTGCTAGTTTAATTTTTATTTACTGCTTAATCAAACCTGGCCATGATTGCAGCAATTTCAAATGCGCAGTTTGATCAGTCGGGTTTAATGTCTTTTTGTGTACCTCATGTAACTGAAAATGTACGATAAATCATCTCAGTCGAAATACGAATAATTCTAAAGCATTTGAAACTCTAATAATTGTTTAAAAGAAGTTACGTCATTTTGACTTATCCCTGTCTTTCATGTGGCGCAAAATAGCTTTAAACCTTTTTAACCCTAGAGAAGGTTACTGCTTGCAACAAATTTTGGTTTTAGCGGTTTCGCCTCATTTTGCTCGTTTTTGCAAAGGATTCCGTCCTTTTGGTACGAATCTAACTTTAACAAACTTCGAGCGAACATTAAAAAAAAATTGCACCAATCTAGGAAAAATATATAACTATATATTTATTCTGTTTGCGCGTGCAATTTAAATGAACCAGCCTAGGTCAAATTTGATCAGATGAATATATTTCATACTATTTAAATTTAGATTTTTTTTGTTTTATTTTACTTGCTTCTATGTGAGCGCACAGTTTAAACGGACCTGTCCGGGTCAAATTTGATCAGATACAAAAAGTAGAAAATACATTTATCTTTTAGGTTTGAGCGCGCAGTTTGAATGAACTAATCCTGGTCAAATTTAATAAGATGAATAAATTGTATATAGGTATGAATATTAACTTAATTTTTTTTTGTTTTATTTATTTGTTTCGGCTTGAGCGCGCAGTTTAAATGAACTAGTCCGGGTCAAATTTGATCAGATGAATATATTGTATATATTATATTTTAATTATAGAATTTTTTTTGTTTTTATTTGTTTCGGTTTTAGCGCTTAGTTTAAATGGACCAGTCCGGGTCATATTTGATCAGATGTATTTATTGTATATATTTTAACTTTAGATTTCTATTTATTTTATTGGAACTATTTTATCAACCTAAGCGAGCAGTGAAGAGCCGTTTCGAATGTAATAGTAGAAGCCTTCAGTGCTGAGAATGGCTTAGAGAAAGTGACATCAAAAAAATATAGATATATGCATTTGTACCTAATTGATCGCTTAAAAATCCTAAAAATAAAAGACTGTTTTTTTGTGAATGTAATCAATTTTAGTATAACTGTTTTTTTAACTTTTCTTAATTTTTTCTTAATTTTTTTTTTAATTTTTTATAAATTAATAAATTAAAATTATCAATGGAAGAGCTCCGCAAGTCATCCGTTTGTTATTTAAAAAATCTGAATTATTGTACGCAATTTTAATATATTTTTTTTTAATTTTTTCTTAATTTTTTCTCAATTTTTTTTTTAGTTTTTTTTATTAATAAGATAATATTATCTTTGTAAAAGCTCCCCAAAAGTATCCGCTTGATATTTAACACAATCTGAAAATTGGCATGTTGCTTAAATTGCCTTAACCTTTGCATTACCACGTTTTAAAAACATAATCATAATCACTTTTATAAACTTAACCTGCAAACGAAAGCCGTAAACCAACCGCAGCCATGTGCGAATTTCACGGAATTAAATCATTTCCACACAAGTAGTATTGCACTGTATGACTGGCAGCCAGTGCTGCCATGACTACGCTGGCCACATGCGACACTTTCGCTCATTAAAAAGAAAGAAAACTTTTGACTTGCTTCTGTGACGAATTTTCATTTCAGAATACTGTTGCTACTCTTGGGTAAAAATATGTGATTTTATTGTTTTAAGTTGACTGCGGTTGCAAAAGGTGGCAACTTTGATACGTGATTTTCTGTAATTAATCACATACTTAACTTTTTCAGTCGCTGTTTTCAATTATTTACAGCTTATTTAAGTGCATTTTCGCTCTGCCCCGCTAGCCGGTAATGTCTATAAAACCTAACTGTAATTTTATGCACCACACCGCTTGTTTTTGTTTAAGCAAAATTCTCAGCATTTTTCACACGCTTGCAGCGCGCTGAAAATTATCGCCCTTTTCGTGCCCAGCCGATGCCGAGGAAGAAAGAAAAAGATATGCAACTCTTTTATCACTGCTATACTCCAATGAATTTTCTCATTCACAGTTTTTTCTACGCTCTGTTTGCGCTTTAAAAAACGCAAAACCAAACGCAATAATATGCATAAATTCTAAGCATGCACCATTTCAAGTCGCTCAGCCGGCCAATTTTCTCCATTTTCAGCATTTATTAGTCGCATCCAAGCGGCCATTAATAAACATCTGTGACAAATGCCAACAACAGCAATAACACTGGCACTTGTAATACAAATAAAACTGTCACATTTACACACTTAAAATGTCATTAAAACATAGCAGAGTAACTCTTTGCCACACATATCTTCATTAGAATTCTAATCTGTGAGAAAATGCCAAGTTATGTGCAGATGACCGCAAAATGGTCTAGAAAATGTTGGCAGGGAAAAGTTTTTATTTATGGCGTAGTCAACAAATGGACTGCAATAAAATTATGGTAAATAAAGACGGAGAAAAAAATGAGCTGACAATTTGGCACACGAACGTTAATATAAATAAGTCATAAACGAATAACTGTACAGTGGTACTGAAAACCAATGGGACAACCAGAATAACACAAAAATATTAAAGTATATTATTTAAAATAATTATACAAAAACATTTTATTACTTTAGTGCCCATTTTTAGTAAAATGTAGAAACACCAAATTATTTTTATATATTCCCCCTAAAAGTATACACTATCAAGGCACTTTTTTTGGTTCAGTTCTTAGCTTTTTAGTAAGAAAAATATCAAGGTGCAAAGCTGGTGTGAAATTTAAACTCGATTTGTTATCATTATCATATCGATAGGTACGTAGAGTGGCCTTCTGATGATGCACCTAGCCCTTTAGGCGGCCCATTGTGAAGCAGTGGTACTCAGATCTCCTCTTTATATTGTCTCCTCTCTGAACTATTAAAACTCATCAATACAATCTTCGAAATATCATGAAGAACACCTCGACCTATGATTACGATTCGATATAGGTTTTACCCTTAAAAATAATTTACGAAAATTTGAAATCGATACCTTATTTCGTTTTTGAGTTACAGCCTTTCAAAATGATATCGCTCACTTCACTCAGCTCCATAAGTTTTTGTTGAAATTTTTGCGGAACAGCATTTTTCAAATTTGACGCAATGATTACTCGGAAACAAATGACTCTATTAGAGTACCATTTATTCTGTATATAAATATCCATACAAAATCCTACCAAATATAGGTCAAAAACCATCATAAGTTTATTGAAAATTCAACACTTTTACAATATGTACTATATCGTAGTGGAACGTTGTTTTAGTTATCATTCCCTCACTCTCAGATGGCCAGAATCTCTACAGTAGTGGTTGAAGTTTTTTTAGAGCCGGCTGGCTGTCACAATAGATTTGGCCCTTAATATTGAAAAAACATTCATAAATACAAAAGATTTCATACAAGAATTTTATTCCGGTCGTTCGGTTTGTATGACAGCTGAATTTCTTCGGAGGTTGCTTTATGAAATTAGATTATAATACATGCCGCATTTCGTGAAGATATTTCCTCAATTCAAAAAGGGTTTCCATGCAGCTATATGCGATAGTTATCCGATGTCAATTGTTCCGAGAAATGACCAGCTTCTTGGGGAGAGAGGAATATGTGAAAAATTTCAGATCGATATCTCAAAAACTAAGGGTCTAGTTCGCTCATATATAGTCAGACGGAATTGGGTAAAACGACGCAGTTCGTGATGCTGATCATTGAGATATACATATTTTATCTTCGGGGTGTTACAAACATTAACATATAAAAATAAAATTTGTAATTGTATATTGTATTTAAACCAAAATTGTTGCCTACAGTTCGGGCCCAATATTATAACGATTATTTGGTGATTTTTACGATGAGTGAAATTATTCAGCAAAGAAGTTTATTAAATTTTGTGTGCGGAATCAAGTTTCTGGTGCCAAAACGTTCAGAACGTTAAAAAGGTCTTCGGTGATAATTGCTTGTCGCGAACAAATGCTGCGAGGGTCGAGAACGCGTTGACGACGAACGGCCTCCAGGACGGCTACAAGCATCAACTGATGATCAACACGTCAATAAAATAAATGAATTGGAGATCTGACAGACATGGTTGGAATATCGGAAGGATCAATGAAAACCATTTTGAAAGATCATTTGGTCCTAAAAACAGTGCAAACACGATTGGTTCCAAAATCACTCAATGTTTTCGAAAAACATCGGCGCGTTAACGTCTGTGAAACAATGCTTTCCCACCACCTGGATGTCATGAAACGCCATGAGTCTTGGAGTCATTAGTGTGCTTAAAAAAAAAATTATATTCTATTTCAATATTTTTTAAGCTTTTCTCGATACTCAACTTTTTCAAATCTTTTATTCAATACTGTATTGTCTCTCAAGATTAATCCAGATTTATTTTTAGGTTAAAACAATCCTGTCGGGTCTAACGAAACTCCGCAGTTTTAAAGACATGTCGTTTTATAAGTCAAATATATAAATAACACTGTGTTCTAAAATCAACTTTTTCTGAATATTGGACCAAACAATTTTTTTCGAAAGATAGAGTCAAAAATAAAACATTCTTTTTCAGTTTTTCGAAATCAAAATTTTTTTTCGAAGATCCAGCTTTAACTCTTTATAACACCTGTCATAGAAGTAAAAAAAAGTTTTTTCTCAGTTTTTCGAAATTAAAACTTTTATATTTTTCGAAGATCCATCTTTGACAGTGAATAAAACTTTCATAAAAGTAAAAAAAGAAATTTTCAGTTTTTCGAATTATTTTTTTTTAATTTTTGGAAGATCCAGCTTAGACTCGGTGTAACACTTATCAAAGAATTAAAAAAGTTGTTTCTTAGTTTCTCGAATTGAAATTTTTTTTATTTTTCGAAGATCCATCTTTCCAAAATTTTTATAATTTTCGAAGATTTTTCGAAATTAAGTTTTTTATAATTTTCGAAGATCCATCTTTCGAAATTAAAATTTTTATAATTTTCGAAGATCTAACTTTGGCTCTGTATGACACAGGATGTCATGAAACGTAGATATTACTAGCCATGAATATTGGAGTCATTAGTGTGCTTAAAAAAAATTATATTCAATTTCAATATTTTTTAAGCTTTTCTCGATACTCAACTTTTTCAAATCTTTTATTCAATACTGTATTGTCTCTCAAGATTAATCCAGATTTATTTTTAGGTTAAAACAATCCTGTCGGGTCTAACGAAACTCCGCAGTTTTAAAGACATGTCGTTTTATAAGTCAAATATATAAATAACACTGTGTTCTAAAATCAACTTTTTCTGAATATTGGACCAAACAATTTTTTTCGAAAGATAGAGTCAAAAATAAAACATTCTTTTTCAGTTTTTCGAAATCAAAATTTTTTTTCGAAGATCCAGCTTTAACTCTTTATAACACCTGTCATAGAAGTAAAAACAAGTTTTTTCTCAGTTTTTCGAAATTAAAACTTTTATATTTTTCGAAGATCCATCTTTGACAGTGAATAAAACTTTCATAAAAGTAAAAAAAGAAATTTTCAGTTTTTCGAAATATTTTTTTTTAATTTTTGGAAGATCCAGCTTAGACTCGGTGTAACACTTATCAAAGAATTAAAAAAGTTGTTTCTTAGTTTCTCGAATTGAAATTTTTTTTATTTTTCGAAGATCCATCTTTCCAAAATTTTTATAATTTTCTAAGATTTTTCGAAATTAAGTTTTTTATAATTTTCGAAGATCCATCTTTCGAAATTAAAATTTTTATAATTTTCGAAGATCTAACTTTGGCTCTGTATAACACCTTTTATAGACACAAATAAGTTTTTTCTCAGATTTTCGAAATAAAATTTTTTTCATCTTTCGAAATTAAAATTTTTATAATTTTCGAAGATTTTTCGAATTTAAATTTTTTATAATTTTCGAATATCCATCTTTCGAAATTAAAATTTTTATAATTTTCGAAGATCTAACTTTGGCTCTGTATAACACCTTTTATAGAAACAAATAGGTTTTTTCTCAGATTTTCGAAATAAAATTTTTTTATATTTTTCAAATATACATATCGGGTGATTTTTTAAGAGCTTGATAACTTTTTTAAAAAAAACGCATAAAATTTGCAAAATCTCATCGGTTCTTTATTTGAAACGTTAGATTGGTTCATGACATTTACTTTTTGAAGATAATTTCATTTAAATGTTGACCGCGGCTGCGTCTTAGGTGGTCCATTCGGAAAGTCCAATTTTGGGCAACTTTTTCGAGCATTTCGGCCGGAATAGCCCGAATTTCTTCGGAAATGTTGTCTTCCAAAGCTGGAATAGTTGCTGGCTTATTTCTGTAGACTTTAGACTTGACGTAGCCCCACAAAAAATAGTCTAAAGGCGTTAAATCGCATGATCGTGGTGGCCAACTTACGGGTCCATTTCTTGAGATGAATTGTTCTCCGAAGTTTTCCCTCAAAATGGCCATAGAATCGCGAGCTGTGTGGCATGTAACCGTCATTGGCGACCGTTATCACGCAACAATAACCAACTCTTTGATATCTGAAATTGAAGCTCGTAATATCGGCGACATTTGATTTCAACAAGACGGCGCCATTTCCCAAACTTCGCAGTTCTCTCAATAGATTTATTGAGAGAACTCTTCGGTGAGCAAATAATTTCAATTTTTAGATTGGTCGATCGGCCTGCAAGATCATGTGATATCACACCGTTAGACTTTTTCGTATGGGAATATGTAAAATCAATAGTCCATGCGGACAATTCCCCTTCGATTCAGGTTTTTGAGCAAAACATCACGCGTGCCATTTGCCAGTTACCAAACGAAATGCTCGAAGGGGTGATCGAAAATTGGAATCAGCGGATGGACCTCTCAGACGTAGCCGCAGCCAACATTTATTGGATTAGCTTTCAAACAAAAGATACGAAAGAAAGTTCTTTGGAATGACAGTAAATACTCCCAGTTATATTTGAAGTTTGTGTATCTTTTCATAAAAAAGTAAGGAACCTCAAAATGGATCACCCTTTATATGTTCTAAGGCTAAACTTATTTCCGAAGTTTTACCGGTTTCGAATGTTTCGGCATAGGAAAAATTCGCTACATTTTATGTATTATACTATATATTGAAATTTATGAAATTAATCAACTGTAACGACATTAGAAAAGAAATTCTATTCAATTTCAATATTTCTGAAACATCCAAATTAAATTTTAACTAAGAAATGTGAGGCTGCCTGGGAACACTTAGCGGGTGCTCGAAACACGATATGTATAATATAGCTAACTTTTTTGCACACCACTGTACTAATCATACACAAACTACAAACTTATAAGTGCGCTGTAGATACGAGTGAAATCTTGACAACTGCAACTATGAAACTATACAACGAATTAGGTGTCCAAATAACCTGTCGCAAAAGCCGAAGGGCAACACTTACAAACGATGACACGAATTGACGGACGCAGCGAAAGCAGTGCCGTTGGATTGGCAAATGCTGAGCGGTCACGTGGAAAATTGCAAATACGACTTTCAACGACATTTGACTTGGCACAAAGTGCCCTATTTAACGTCAAAACAAAATCCAATAACAACAACAGCAATGACAAAGAGCAAAAGCGCCACACATTGTTGCCAATCATAATAACACATAATAATAATAAAAGTAATAAAAATATTAGAGCGCAATAAATGGCAAATGAGGAGGAGAAAATTTGGCAACAACGACGACAAATAATATAGAAATAGAAAGGGGAAGAGGAAGAGGAAGAGGAAGACGAAGCATGAAGGGCACAATGTTGCACGCTGCATTGCACAAAACTGTCAAACCGAATGCGCAATATTTGCTCGTTCAATAAAAGTCAAAATATTGAAGGCAAAGTGGCAAATCAGCTAACAACAACAACGAAAACAATAGCGGCAGCAACAAAGCAATCAAAGCCAATGGGCGTTAAAAAGCAACGAGTGTGGCAAGTATGTAACGTGCGGCAAGCATGCTCAACCGACGACGGCAACATTACACCTACCAGTTGTCTGTCTGTCTGCCGCGGCGCGCGCATAGCATGTGAGCCACATTAAGGTTAAAGCGAGCGTTGAACGGTGCAGCAACAGCAAAAACAATAAAGTTTACAAACACACTCATACACGCACACACATATGCAGACAGACGGACATTTTGCACAGCAACGGCATATTGCTTAATAGAACAGAACGAATTCGGTTGCACGTTGCATGTGCCGCACACACGAAGCGAAGCAAACGTCATAACTGCAATAAATATTGACTGAGTATGCTCAAAGCACACAGCGACAACAACAAAAACAACAAGAAAGACACTGCAACGAGGCGAAAAAAGCACGTTGCGCGTTAGAAAGATGCGGTAAGGCATGCAGTAATGAGCAAATGTGCGCTGTGCTGGAAAACAGCAACAACAATAATAACAATAATGTTAGGGGTTTGCTATAAAAATCATTTTAGTCATCTATGAAGATAAAGGAGATCTCAAAAAAATGTTGAAATGTGCAAAAACTTGCAGTGCTATTAATTTTGGGGGCAATTTTCTTGATGTCAACAGAAATCAAGCCAATTTTGCTTGCTCAAGGTAGTATAAATGGTTGCTAATTTAATTTTTAAGGTAATTTATAGAAAATAAATTTATATTATGCACATATATATGTATATTTATATCTATAAATCAAGTACATAGAATTGACGTTAATAAATGCCAGATTAACCCGTCAGCAATCACGAAGTCATAACGGCCTCTTTGTTATAATTCACTACATGTCAAGGTCTCGTTATAATGGCCCATACAATTTTTCGTTGAAAGGGTATGCGAGTAGGTGAATAAAATATCCAGCACAAGGAACTATATACGTACTTCTCCTTCACCCTTAGACTAGTTCTGGTAAACAGGCTGATATTCGTGATAAACCCAATCGAACAGACAGAGACACTTGTCATGCTTGTGGCTTGTGATATCCAGAACTCCTGAGTATGAATCAAAAACATCGCAGTTTATTGACAAGACGTCTTGAACCTGCAACCACAAATTCATTGTGGCTAGTATCAACTCCATTTCCTTATATTTAGCCTCCAAGCACGAATGTCAATAAGAAAGTGTCCTCTTGTCATTGCAACAAGAAGTAGTTCAACAGAGCCCTTACGTTTCAATCGGGACTAGATAAATCTCAACATTCCCCACCGCTTGCCGATCTCGCCTAAGATCTATAGATCAAGTGCCAGTTGGCAAGAGAACAGAGGAACAGCGCGTCGTTTCCATCTTATTTCGTAAAGCTGCCCACTCCTGCATTCTCAACAGCTCTACAGTTCCAGCAGTTCCGCTGTCACCACTCATCCAAGAAAGTATAGGAATCGAATCTAAAAGTTAAAGGAAAATGGATGTCACATGAGTTTACAGCCGACCAAAAACAGCTGTTTAGCTGCAATTAGATCGAATTATGTATATCGCCGTTCTGTGAAAATTGACGAAACATCGTTTTACTATTATACCCTGGAATCTGAAAGAGAGTCATCTGAGTGGACAGCAGTAGACGAACCGATTCCAAAGCGGGCAAAGAAGCAACAGTCGGTCGGTAAGGTGATGGCATCTGAATTTTGAGATGCGAAGGGTATAATCTTCATCGACTACTCCAAAAACGAACCACCATCAACAGTGACTGTTATTGTACGCTATTGGAGTGAACTTTCCATACTGATCCTAGGGACTTATGATCTATTAATATGGAAGTAACTTGATGGTACTGCTAATGAGGTCAGCCATTCCTTGACTAGCTTTAGCGCACTGTCAGTGAGCTCACGGCCTAGGTTTCGGCTCCAGTTCCGGGATTGAATACTGAGAGAAGCTGCACTTCGATGAAGTTCACTGAAATTCCAGATTCCAGATCTCTTGAATTCTCTAAGCCGTCGTTCTTTATATTTGAAACTACACATTTGAGTCATTGGATTAAATTTGTATTAATTGTCAAAGACTTATTTGTTTGAAAGACAGTAACTTCGCATTGAAATCAACAGTTCTTATTAGAAAATTACGCTACATGAAACTTGTAAGCTTTTCAAGCGGTTCTAATCCAGGTATCGATGAATCCTAAGTTAGTTTTAGAAGCTATTTCAGGATAAAGTTCCATATATATAGTCCGTCTGTAGTAGAGTCACTAAACTGTGGTTATTAAATTAAAATTTTGTTTCGGTATGGTTTGTAACCTCGCTAAAAAGGTATGAATCATGAGTTTCATCTGAGACAACTACCACGTCACCACACGATCATCATAAATTTGGAACCTCTGGAGATTCACAGAACAGATTGTTTGCATCATCCTCCGTAGGTTGTAACCCTATAGACGGAACAGTGAGGACGGAATGCCGAAGGAAACTCGATAGTAGTTAGAGTTTACTGCTTTTTGAAATGAGCTATCATTTTTATCTACTTACTTAGTTAATGTTATGTCAACAATACACCGCATTCGAAAACATATTACGGTGTTCTTGTATTCGAAAACATAAAAATATTTTCGAGAAAAGTGATCATTTATTTTCTTTCAAACCGAAAAAAAATCTTAATTTTAGGAATTTGTAGCGTTGCTTATAATTTTTTTCAAGTCCTTAACCATACTCATTTGGAATCAAATTGTGTTATGATATATTCAATGAAATTATTATCGACTGAGAAAGTGAAAAATTAAAAAAAAAAATTGCGAAATATTTTAGCCTCTCAAAAGTTGTATATTAGGGTGGTACAAAAATTTATTTTTTTGCAATTTTTTTCTAGAAATCATAGTATTATCGCACCATAGATAAAAATAAAAAACTTTGATTTTCATTTTCTAGAGCCTCTTGAAAGTTGTATAATAGGGTGGTATATAAATTTAAAAATATTTTTATATTTTTCTTAACAACTTTTTAGAGATTACTTATTATTATCGAATCCAAATATACAACGAATATATATTGATTGCCTATGTCTTAAGTATTTCACAAGTCTTTTGTTAGGGTGGTACAAAAATGTGTTTCTATTTTTTTTAATTTTCTTCTAGAGTACATAGTATTGCCGATTCTAAAGATAAAATGAAGAAAAAATTATATTAATTTCCTTAGGCCTCTGGCAAGTCTTATAATAGGGTGGTATATAAATTTATGTTTTTATATTTTTCTTGACATTTTTCATATTATTATCGATTCTAAATATACAACGAAAAAGTATTGATTTCCATTTTTTTCTGTATATCACAAGTCTTATATTAGGGTGTTACAAATATGAATTTTTTTTTATATTTTTCTTCTGGAATACTTAGTATTATCGATACTAGAGATAAAATGAAAAAAACAATAATTAATTTTCTTAAGACACTGGCAAGTCTTATATTAGGGTAGACATAATTTTAGAAATAGTTTTTATTCTTCTGGACAGTTTTTGCAATAATACATAATTTTAGCGATTCTAAATATACAACAACAAATTTTGAGTTTCGTTTTCATAAGTCACTTGCAATAATAATTAATATTAAGGTGGTACAAAAATTAATTTTTTTGTGACAATTTTATTCTATAATACATAATTTTATCGGTTTTAGATATAAGAGGAAGAAAAAATTGAGTTTAATTTTCATAAGTCACTTTCAAATCTTATATTAAGATGGTACAAAATTTATTTTTATTTTATTTTTTTGACCATTCTTTTTAGAATACTTAGTATTATAGATTTTCGATATAAAATGGATAGAAATATTGATTTTCCATTTCCATAAATTGTATTAAGATACATTAATTTCAATTTCAGAGCCACCCTAGTGTGTATAAAAATATATATCGCTATGTACCTACACCTACCACAGCGCGTTAGTTAGCACCATCAAAGTTGAAATGCCATACAAAGTAGTAAAAATTGCACGCCTCCTTAATTAAAATCAGACACACTGCCTCAAGTATGTTCTTAAGAGAGTACCCGTTACACCCAGACAGCGCGAATGGGTGTATACACACATAATCAAATGTTAAGTAACTTCCCAGGCTCTAGGATCACAATACATGCAAGCGTCGCAGACGATCGTTGATAGCGCATTTGTAACATTTAATTACCGTTATTTTATTTGTTAAATCGCGCCTGAAGTTCAGAGATGAGAAAAAAATAAAATTTTCGAATTAAAAAATCTTCTATTTTTCATTTTTTTCGCTCTTAACACCGCTGAGACCGTGTGAGTAACACAAGAGCACATTTTTCTTTCACACCAGCAACAAAAATAACAACAATAACCACATATAAGTAAGCGGCAACAAAGGCTGCGAGTAAAAGTTTCAGCTGAAGGCAAATGTTGGTGGCAAAAAGAGGCGTACACTGGGACCAAAAAGAGTTTCGAAAAGAACGTTACAGAATTTACCGTAGCTTGAGACAGTTTGACGCAAGAAAAAAGCAACAAAAAAGAATATAACAAAAGTGGCAAGAACAAAAATGGGCGAAAAAGTTGCACAAACAAACGGTGTATGCATACACACAAACATGCGCGACTTTACAACAACAAATTGCAACAACAACAAAAGTTTGCAACAACAAGCCACCTATAACTCGCATCTGAAAACAACAACATCAACAACACTCAATACTATAAGATTTCAGTTGCCTCACATGCACAAGCGTACGAAGCGCTGCGCCGCAGGCAAGCGGGCAGAGTGTGGCAAGCACATAATACCCGCATGGAAGCAGCTAAATGACGCTGCCGCAGATTGAAGCGGAAAAGTGTAGGTAATTTTTCTTCGAGACTTTAAGAGTGCAATGAAAAAAGTTGTAAATTTCCACGAGTGGCAAGCACAGTGGCACGCATGAGTGGTGGGCGGGCAACAGAGTTGCAACCAACAAATACACACACATACAGTTGCACTCACACATGCATAGTAAAAACGTGCTCACACAGGCTACTAACGACTCCCATAAGTGGCGGGACGGACAGCAATCGTTGAGCGTGTAGCGTTGCAACAAAGGTACACATGTGAATAAATCGCAAGTTTACTTTGATGCACGTGTATTTGCGCGTGTATGTGTATCTGGGTACGTGCAACAAGTTCGCTGCGCGACATGTCATCATAATTCAACGCATAAATGCGCCACTGACACAAAGTACAGTCGTAAAAAACTCCAACAACGCACACTCACATGCATGCAACGTGCATGCAACGTGCAACATACACACAAATACACGACATGCGACGTGCGACGTGCAACACGCTTATACACACACTCCGCAAATTGTCGTAATGAAGTTGAAGCGCAGGGCACAGGCAAAAAGTGGAAATTCCTCAAGTGGAAAATAAGTTGCAAACAAATGCAAAGAGTGTTTGTGCAACATTTCTGCCAAAGAAAATGTATTGTCATACTTTATTGCTCAGCATTATGGCTTTGTCGTTCTAAAGTGTATGCATTCGCTGGTTATTTATGTGGCATATAGTTGACAAATGCTTGAGTTTTATGGCAGAGACCGCTTTGCGGCATACGATGTTGCTATTTATAGCGGGGGCTAATGTATTCGTAGGTATTGAAAGAAAGTTTGATTATGAAGTCTCTAAAAAAAGAAGCGTCATAATTATCGACCGATCTTTGTAGGCTGACATACAAAAGCGGGATTTGGGCCAGAGATTCTATGAATCAATCACAAAGGAAAGAAAATTTATTGCTATCCAGTCAATATTCGACTAAACGAAAAGAAGGCTTAGACCCCTAGAAATTGATCTCGAAGTACAGCTGTTGCATCACTTTACCTTCATTGTGAAGATTTTTCAATACTCGATGCTTCTTCTTTATTATTTCATTAAAGATATAAGTCACAAAGAACTCTGAAGTTTGACACTTATTGTTACCTTCACGAAACGTATTACTTCGGAACTAAAAGTCACCGAATTATGGCTGCATACCCAACTTCCTCAAATACAGCCATCACTCTTCTAACCAAAAGTTAATTGAAAAAAGGATTTTCTCCGAGTGCATTTTCTATTACATGAGAAATTTTTATTATCATTCGAAGGAAAGTTCTTTGGTATTTATTTTTTGAAAATTATCTCTTTCAAATGTTGGCCGCGTCTACGTCTCAAATGATCCATTCGTTGCGTCCTAATTTCGAATACTCGTTAGAGCATTTCGGCTGGCAATTTTTTGATGTTTTGTTCCTAGCTACTAGGAGTGAACCTTAGCAAGATTATCCGTAAAGACTTTAGACTTTATATGTCCACACAAGAAAAAGTCTAATGGTATGATATCACACGGTCGTGGTGGCCAATCGATCAGCCCAAAACGTGACATTATCTGCTCACCGAAGTGTTCTCTCAATAAATCCATTGATTGATGCGATGTGTGGGAAGTGGCACCGTCTTGTTGAAACCAAATGTCGTCGAGATCACGAGCTTCAATTTCAGTCATCAAAAAGTCGGTTATCAAGACCTCTACGTTCTCACCGGCATCATTTTGGGAGAAATATTGTCTAATGATTCCACCGGCTCACAAACCACACAAAACCTTTGGTTTTTCTGGATGAAATTACTGCTCTTCAATCTTTTCAGTTTGCTCTTTGTCACAAATAGGACAATTTTGCTTGTTAGCATACCGATTAAGCAAAAAATGGGGTTCATCGCTAAACAAAATTTGGCTCGGATCTTCTTGGAACTTTTCAAGAGTCCATAGAGCGAAACGTTGTCACTTGGAAAGGTCGACCGGCTTCAGTTCTTGCACAGAACGGCTTCAATCAATGCGTCAAGTCGTACCATTCATAAATCGACTGGACGTGTTTTATTCGTTCAAATAATATCAATAATGAATGCTGGGTCTCAAGATTGGTGATGCTGCTGCGAATAGTATGTTCAGTAGGCCGATTACGTTCATCACCACTTCAGCGAAGTACACGTTCTTTACAGAAATTAAATTTTCATAATAAAGTTAAACGATGTGTCATAGGTGCTCAGGCGTAAGTCTTTCCAAGATGAAATGCCAAAAAATACATGACAGCTTGACACTACAAACGCGTGATCTGTCATCAAAATGGTATTGAAAACAGTACTTCTACTTGGTTCCACGTTATATACTTGTTCAATTTGCTACTCTCTAGCGATAACTGCTTTTAACGGCATCGAGTCTCTTCGTAGTAAGACTACTATGGATACCAGGGCACAGCAGAATCGCAGGTAACTACAAAGCTAACGAGCTGACAAAAAAGGCACCTTAGTTCCGCTAACAATAAAATAGGAACGAGTTGGATCTATTCTGGCTAGCTCTCCATCTATCTTCACGTCTAATATTGGATAGTAGGATTTTGCGCGAGCTTGGCCAGTGCTTGGTTACCGTTATTTCTTACTTTATCACAAGACCCATTTGACCCAAAATGGATCGCAAGATATCTAGTGAACTTTTCGCGCTCAGTCAGGCTAGTCTTTCTATAGTTGCAGGGTTTCCTACTGGTCATTGCCTATTATGTATTATGTCCTATATGTTTTCTCTCGGTATCGTTGAGAATTGAGAAGAAAAGGTGGTGGAATACAGCTATTGAGTTCAAGAGAATATATTGAAAAAAATATTTTGACTTCTAAATCTGTAAGTTTTAGATTCAGCAGCGCAACTGTTGTGAACACAGATAGTTGACAAATAAAGACAAAGACCAGGAAAACAATCTATTGAGATCGGTTTCGTCAAAAGTAGAGTAGACAAAGGATAGTAAGTATTATAGAGAAATATCTTCATACACGACCGTAAGTTTTATATATTAGAATCAGTTCTCGATTATTTAAAGTATGTCCAGACCGTAAATGTGTGGGGGGATTACGGTTTCCTTGAGTCAGCAAGCTCTTGCGTTACTCTCTGTATTGAGCTTGAGTCGCTAACAGCTTCCCAAAAAGAAGAGAGGGAGTGGATGATGGTCTCTTTTTTTTATTGGCATAGACACCGCTTACGTAAGTTATGGTGTTTTAGTAAATAGTATTTAAGACGTAATGATTTCACATGGTGTCCATCATTTGATTTTGATACCTTTACATATTATTCTTATAAATCAGACAATGCTCAAAAGACGATTATTCAAATAAAGATCTTTCATTGTGAACAAAAGTAACTCGCTGTCCAGCTGGCGCTCAGAAGAAACAACCTATCTCTATATAAAGGAGCTTGCTATACCTACGAGTTCTTTAATAATGGAGCCGGGCTGGCTTCTATGAAAATACTAATTTAAAGCTCCCAATTCACAGGAACAACATTAACTTGAAGCTCGCTTTTCTGTATCCATTTTGTCAACAGGAGCAAACTATAAAAACAACATTTCATTTTAGTTAAGAATATGCAACGAAGCGAAGCATATTGGCGAGTTAACTCAGTTCACTTTCGCACCTAAAATTTCAGTTTTCATTTCTGCTTTTTCAAAAATAGAACTAAAACAACTGCAGTTTTCTTGGAACTTGCAAACGCAAACCTTTCGCTTTGATAACTCACACGCTAGTTTGCTTTCGAACTGTCAATTAAAAGTCTCCGTATATTGCTCCGCAACTCTTTGAGCGCTGCAGCTCTGGCGGCACAATCAAATGCAAATTTGCACCGTTATTTGTCATACGATTTTGATTTATTGCTTTTGACTTCACTTGTAACTCAGCAGGCGTTCGCTTTACCCGAAAGCAACGACCTATAGCGCCTGCTGGTCAATTTTCTCTACCAAAGTGTGTTCCTACGTGTTGCTTTCTTCAGAACTCGCTTATAATCGGCGCACACCTCTGAACTGTGGGTTAATCGTTTGTGATTTTTCTTGCAACTAGCATGTTTTTGTTGTTGTCTTAATTGTTGCTTAGCTGTTTTCTAAATTTTTGCAATTTTCTTCGTTACTTTGGCCCTACAAGTGGCTATATTTTCTCGAGCCTTTCGCCGACGCTGCGTAAATTACATTTGTTGTTGCTTTCTTGTGTTTTTTATTGTTGTGGCTGTCTTATAAACTTGATTCTTGCATATTTTCCATTATTAATGCACTTTTTCTCACTTGCTGGTGATTTTTCCCCTATCACAAAAACAACACTGCAGCAAGCATTGCTGCGCGCCAACCCACCTCTATTGCCCTTTTGCTTGGCCACGCTCGATTAGGTACACGTGGCTGGCGGGCATTTTGTGTGTATATGTATGTGTCTATGTGTACATGTCTGTGATTTGCTTGCTCTCGTTATTTGTTGCCGCCATAATTATAATTTCTACCTTTTTCCTCAGTTCTTTGGTTTTCTTTTGTGCCTATACTGTACATATGGTTGTTGTTTTTGCTGCTGCTTTTAATCGCTTTATTAATTGCTACCGCGAATCATACAATTTTCACTTTTTTCTTGGAGTTTTTGTTTTTTTTTGCTGCTTTTCTTTAAGTGTAGCCTCGTACAACAAGTTTCATTTTTATGATTTTGTTCCACAAATGACAACAACGTTGTTTGGCACTTTTATTGCGCTTAATTTTCGAGCCTACGTGTGTTTTATAAGCCACTCTGTACGTATGTACTCATATACTCGTAGTATAGTAAGACTTATTTGACCTTATGTTTAACAGCGTCTTCAACACTTTCTTTGCTAATTATATGTGATTAAAAGATTAAAATTCGGCTTAAAATTGATCGCAGTACTGCATGCTCTCAATATGAAGGAGGTTTTTTTAGACAACTGGTTTCCAAGAAAACATAAATCGAATATAAGGGATGATCCAAGTAGAGATACTTTTTTCAATAACCTTTGTTTGACAGATAACGCGTGGGTCGTGTCAAGCTGTCGTGTTATTTTTGTTCACTATTGTTTGACAGTTCAACATGGAAAGACTTACGCCTGAACAACGCTTACAAATCGTTCAAATTTATTATGAAAATTCACGTTCTGTAAAGAATGTCCTTCGCGCACTTCGCTCAACTTATGGTCAACATAATCGGCCTACATCTTGAGACCCAGCATTCATTACTAGATAATATTCGAATGAATAGACCACGTCCTCCACGCAGTGAAGAAAATATATAGCAGCCGCAACTGAGATTGTACACGAAGACCATGAAGAGTCGATTTGGCGCCGATTGGAGCAACTCCGACTAACGCGTGGATTGATTGATTGATAAACGAAGAATGCACCGCGACCTTAGATCTAATAATCACAAAGACTCACCTAGCTTTAGCCTATTGATAAAGTTCAATATTTGGAAACATGGATCCAAGAGCCACAAACCTGTGTCTGCAGACTCCTGTGTAGTCAATTAGTAGATATTCTGGTGTTTCAAATTCCCAACGCCTCTCTCTGCCTATGCCTTCTTCCTTGCGAAGCAACTACTTTATGTTATAGTGACCCACTCCAGTGAAGGGTTCAGCTTCTACCATGTTTGTGGACGCTGCGGAGCGGGCGAGCTCATCAGGCAGTTCGTTAACGGCTATACCTTTGCGACCGGACACCTCGATAAGGTGCACATGGTTACGTTCCGCTTGGCTATTCAGCCGTTCTCTACACTCCTGCACCAGTAGCGATTTGACCTAATAGGAGGAGACTGCTGTGCCGCTTGACTATCGCGAAGTATTGCGATAGTTTCGTGGGAGATTGTATCTCTATGCACCGACTTATGGCAAAGACTTCTGCCTGAAAAATACTCGTAAAACTTTTCATGGGTATGGAGAGCTTTACGCGTGGTCCTGTGACCGTTTCCATACGACGTTTTCGAGCCGTCAGTGTACCATTTGATTGTATTATCGCTAAACGGTAGCGCGAGAGTGGAATCACTCTATTCAGCCTTGCAGCCAAGGGTAACTTTGAACAATGCATGGAACGACTTGACGCATTTTGCGTCGAGATATTAAGTTGAAAGCGTACAAAGTATATCTTGTGCAAGAACTGAAGCTGCTCGACCTTCTTAAGTGACATTGCTTCGCTCTATGGATTCTTGAAAAGTTCGAAAATGAACCGACATTTTCGAGCCAAATTTTGTTCAGCGATGAGTCCTATTTCTGGCTCAATGGGTATGTAAAAAGCAAAATTGTCACATTTGGAATAAAGATCAACTTTAAGACGTTCAAGAGCTGCCATTTCATCCAGAAAAAATCAAAGGCTTGGAGTGGTTTTTGGGTCTATGGAGTCGTCGGTCCATATTTCTTCAAAAATAATGCGGATGAGAACGTAACCGTCAATGGCGACGGTTATCGCGCCATGATAACTGACCATTTGATGCCTGGAATTGAAGGTCGTGATCATGGCGACATATGATTTCAACAAGACGGTGCCACTTTCCACGCGTCGCCTCAATCAAAGGATTTATGTAGTGAACGCTTTGGTGAGCAGATAATGTCACGTTTTGGACTGGTCGATTGACCACCAAGATTGTGTGGTATCACACCGTTAGACTTTTTAGGATATGTAAAGCCTAAAGTCTATGCAAATAATTCCGCTTCGATTCAGGTATTTTTTTATAATAGTGGCGTAGGAGTCGGCAGTTTAGTCCGCTAATCCTAACCTACTCCCACGGAGCCACTGGTTAAGTATTACTTCGTGTGAAGGACAAGAAATTTAAGTTGCCTCTATTGTGCGGACTGACGGACGCCTAATCTGCAGAAAAGTCTCAGTTTTGTCATTATGAAAGCAGACGCTTTTCTAACGGCTTTCCATTTTTCAGTCCACTGATACATGAGTGTCGTTGAGTTATCGACCGTAAAACTACCACTGTTTGTTCGGACTAATGTCATTGTGGAATCTATAAAGGTAGCATCTAAAGCATCCTTGGCCACTGAGTATTTGGGCCAGATGGAAATCCAGGTCCCCATGACGTCAGTCTATCCACGAATGGATGTCCGGAATAAATATCTTGGCCCAGCGCCCTTTGGATGACGATTGCCAGCGCAGCTGCCATATTTTGTTGCTCTTGTTCATCTCCTTCTGTCTTTACGATACTATTTTGGGCGTTGATTGCTGGAATTATCGCTCAAGTTCATCTCCCTGGATGTCAGACCTTGGAGCAAAACATCACGAGTGTCATTCGCCAGTTAGCAGTTGAAATGCTAAGCACGAGTCAACGAAAATTGAACTAAACATAGAGACCATCTGAGACGTAGCCATCATTCTTTCGAATGATAATGAAATGTTTCCCCATTAAATTTGAAGGATCTGCGTTTTTTCTTTAAAAGGTAGGGTACCTCCAAATGGACCCCCTTTGATTTAATGTTATGCTTAAGAACATAGCTTTATTATGCAGATAAGGTATACGATTATGTTTTAAAAATGATTTCACATAAATGTGACCACCACAGCTGGTTCGAATGAATTCTACCCGAGAGGTTATTTCTTGCAGCAATTGGGACCGTATATCAGCAATCAATCATCAATTGTCTCGGGCGGAAAGAAATCGACAATACCAAAAAGATTGGCTGTTACAGTATCAGCGAGAGGCAGATGACTAGAGCCACGTTTTAAAAATTTACGGATTTCTCTTAACTATATTTGATATAAATATATACATAGATACACAGATAAACTATGCATGCTCAAGCGATATAACCTCAAATTTACATTGACAACAATAATTATCCGCCATTTGAATTTCCACAAAATTCTTACGCAAATTTAGAACAGAAAATCAGTTCGTTTAATGGCACAGAAAGCTAAAAACAAATCAAGTTCTTATGAAAAGAAAAAACTACAAAATTCTAAAAACATCGGAAAAGCATTTCCATAACCAATTAATGGGTAAAACTGGAAAATGAAACATTGTTGTTGCACACTTTGACGGCAGCTCAACTCTAAATATCCATGTCAACACACTGCACGCAGCAACAACTTTCAATTACCACCAAAAACAGTGTCAACAGCACACCTCAACCGCCACTCGAATAATTATGACAACAATAAAAATAACAATAACAACAACAACAGCAACAAAAACGTGTTTATGGTATAGAAACTTGCGTGCGGAAGAGAGAATCGCATGACAGTGATAACACTTAACCTGTATAAGCTGTTGTTGCAACAACAACACTAACAACAACAAAAATTATTGAAATGTGTATAAAAAATGCCAAACCAGAAAAAAGCAAAATAAACGTGAAAAAAAACGAAAATTTATATAGACTTTAGTAGAAGTAACAACAACAACAACAACAAAAACCACAACAACGTCAGCAGCAGCTTCCGCGCTCATCGACCACCTGACATTGATGCAGCACAACTCCGCTGCGACAACTTTATTTCAATTGCCAAGTATTTGTTGGCGCAACAACAACAACAGTTTGTGCTGCTGTGACTGCGTTCTCACCGCGCTAACCCCTTTCGATTGCATTGTGGCAGCTTGTTGCTCATCACAGCACACACACATTGTTGCAGTTAAATTATTTGATTCTTTGTTATTGTTGTTGTTATTTTTTAGTGGACTTCTTTTTGTGGTTTAACCACTTTCACATTTTTTAATGGAGCCAAGCAGTCACACGCACATACATACATTTATGTATGTATAGTTGCCGCAATATTCACACACATTGAGGTGTGGAAAGAAGCAATCTTCATACAAATAAATATATATTAATATGTGTATATTCAGCTATATGCAGGTATATATATAGATGAGTGTTCAGAAGTGTATATTGTGTATCGAGGCGCAACACCTTGGGCAACAGCTTGTCACAACGCGGCGGCGGCATTCTCTATAAAATGCAATAAATACGAGCTGACGCCGCGCGAGTGGTGGTGCGGACATAAAAAATATTCAAATCTATATTCCTATACACAAAAAATATATGCATTCTTGCATGTATTATAGAAATGAGTTTCTTGTTAGTCATACTCAAATTATCTAAATTTTTTTTTTTTGATGGAGTTTTTGATGCATAAGGTTGCATATAGAGTAAATCGAGAGTCTGTGCGTTAATTTATTTACTTCAAACAAAGGCCTAATTTATTACTTGAGAGATCTAGATATCTAAACAATTTTATACTGAACTTAGATTCTAGTAACTAACACTTATTTGAATGACTAAGTGCGTGGATCTCAGCATTGTAACAGATATTTCAATATTGTTATTTTTTAGCAGAATAAATTTCTAAAAATATAAACATTAAATCTATTTTTGAACAAATGAAAATTATCTGCTCAATCTCTTGTCATTTATCATCGAGTAGTTGGCGAAAATGCATAAAAGTCAGTTGAAGGCAATCGCCGATCTTTTGTATGAAAGCCAAAACTTTGCAACAAAATTTCCTTCCATCACAAACCAAATAGCTTCGTTCATTATCCAATGAACTGCATACCAATAGGTAAAAAACCGAATGAGCCGTTCATTAACCATTACATTCCGCTGTGGTCGTTGAGATATATTCTTGGCGAGGACAGTTACCAAAGCAGTCATTGGGAGAGACCATTTTCAATCGCTACATACCTTTATGTACTATTCAGGTGATCCATTGTTCCAGAGTTCTAGATCAGAGATGACGTGTTAGTGTAAATTTTTAAAGACAATGCAATTTAGGTTAGGTTAGTTTAGATGGCTATTCGAAGATTGCATGGACGCCAATGGAGCTATGGCCTTTTAAAAGCCTCCAACTAAAGAGAGGCTAGTCTTGCAGAGGGCAAAGAGATCACAAGATCTCTTGCGATCGATTTTGGGTCAAAAGGCTTGTCAGACTGCGCATGTGCCGATGGTGGCCTAGTGCAGGCCAAGCTTCCGTAAAGCCCAGCTGTCTAGTACCTACCTGTCTCTCTCGTCCAACAGTTTCTTCCCACCCACAACTGCCTCATCGGTATATGGCCAGAGGAGACGCCGCCAGAGTTCGGTTTTGCGACTCCATGATCGAAGTTATCCAGTATGAAGTCAATGCATGAATATCGAGTGTTTAAATAAATCTTCCAGTATGACTTTCGAAAGAATTATTTCTAACTCCAGCAACGCTACTATTGAAGATTAGACTAATAAATGTTATTTTAGAAAGTGATGTCAGCAACACCAACTGTCAAAATTAACACATTCTTTGGCATTTCTATAGATCACAGATCTCTTTCAGCCCAATTCAAAGAAAATTTTGTTCTTTAAAGATATTTTATTATCGAAAAACAAAGGTTTTAGCCATAATCGATACTTTTTGATAAATATAAACATATCTTTATGGTAAATCTAGCCGTCTGTAAGTAAAAACTAACCGAATTCTCTCGATTTTTTTAATGTAACCGCAAGATATGTCACAAATAGAGCGAAAAGAGTGTATCATATAACCAGTTACCATATAGTTGGATCTATAAAACCTCAGTGAATCTTATATTCTACTAAGCTTTCAGCTCGACAATATTCCCCAAAACGATTACGAATATATACTATATTTTATTCTGGGGCAAAATATTGCTGTAAGGCAGAGATTGAAGCTAAGGAAGAGCCACAGTTCTTACATATGTTAACAAAGCAAATGAAGGTATTTTTATATTTTCTGTAGTAAATACTACTATTTTATTTCGGCTTTCATGGAAATGGTGAGGCTGCTATACGAACCCAACCAAATGTTTGCCAAATTAAAATCCGAAGATTACGCACAAAATATGCAGGCTTCAGTTAACCAAACTGTCGTCAACCAACAAACACAAAATCAAACTTTTTAAATTTTTGCAAAAGTTAAAATTACTTAATATACACTTATGGCCACGCAAACCTTACCACTATACTTTCTTAAATTTTTTTCGGTATTTTTCGTTCGTTCGGTATTTTTTCAGTTTGGTTTTTTTTTTTAATTTTTAGTAAGCAAATGTAAACTAAATTATATTATCTAAGTATAATTATAGTTTTTAACTTATTACGTTTAATGAGAAAGACACAAATTAGCTTTTCTGTGCTTATAAAAAAGTAGCCGATTTTATTGTTTTTAAACTGATACACCGACTAAACTTCGTGTTTCAACTAAAAAAAATAGAATATTAATTTCAATAATAGTGTAATCCACTCTGTCACTTACTCCAAATTAATTTCCTCTAGTGAAACAAATACTATTTCTTCAGTTATCTCTCAACTCTTCATATTCCGCACAGCGTATATAAAGTTTGCTTCGAAGCTTATAACGACAAGAAAAAGACGTCCGAGACATTATAAAATATACAATATCGTCACCTAAAGTGCCAAACAACGTATCATCAAATAATTCAAAATTGACTTTTCATTGCTTACGATTCACTACATCATGTTACATATAAGTAGCGTAAGATTTACAGCTTTCGCTTTCAGATATATCTAATGTATAACCATTTTATAATTATTTTATAACCAAAACTCAATTTTTTTCTATGTGAATGATTTTTATTATATTATATCGTTTTTTCTTCGCCTGTAAGCTTAAGAAAAGTGATGTTACCCTATTTTGCATTTTAGGTGATGATATACTTAATGATTAGCGTGGCGAGCTAACTTAATGTAGTCCATCCCTAACCATCGTTCTGTCTGTACGTCTATCTCTATATATGCGAATTAATCCCACAGTTTTCTTGATATCGATCTGAAATTTTGCATGCGTTCCTTTTGCTTCAAGAAGCCGCTCCTTTGTCGGAATCGCTGATATTGGATCACTATGGCATATAGCCGCCATACAAACGGAACGATCAAAATAAAGTCTTCGCATAGAAAGCTTATTTATTTGAACAGATATCTTCATGAAACTTGGTATGAATTATTTCCCAAAAGAACGGTAAAATCTCTGCCTTTATTGTTCAAATCGGACCACTATAGCATATAGCCGCCATACAAACTGAACGATGAAAATCAAGTCTTCGTATAGAAAGCTTTTTTATTTGAAAAGATATCTTCATAAAATTTGGTATGGATTTTTGTTGTATGCAACACTATAAAGGCCGAACAAATTGTTCCGATCAGATAACTATAAGATATAGCTGCCATACAAACCGATCGAAATCTGCATAAAAAATGCGTTTATACCCTTTTATACTATGCCAAATGCACCTGTGAAGGCTATTATAGCTTCGGGTCAATCGAAGTTAACATTGTTTTTTATTGTTTTTTTTTTATAATATTATAACTCAATTAAATGGCTGTATTTGATCACTCTGCAAAAGCTCTGTTGCGCCATGAATTCATCAAAATGCAATTACAATGACGAAACTTACAAATTTACATAACTTAAATTCATATAAAAATATTTTAATCCTCTTCAATTTACACCCTTATATACATACTTATATATGTACTATGCATACACATATATATGAATACAAAAAACTCTATGTATAGATATACATATATTGTTAAATAAATTTAAAATTTGCTCTCAATAAATCAATTCATAAACAATTTATGCCACAAATTTAAAGCATAGAATATTTGCATAATAAAATTCACATTTACTTTCACATAACCTCAAAAAATATGCAAACAACTGTCTGATTAATGTCAATAAAAGCTTATACGAACTAACGGTATTTGAAAAAACGCTTTAAAATGCATACAAAATACCGACAAAACTGAAAAGACAAAAATTTCATTTCGAACAATACAACGTAATAAATACCTGTATAACAGTAAAACAAACCATAACGAAAACATAAAGACCACTCAAGAATTCAAATAGAAAATTGCTGAAAATTTCTGTCAGCTGGCGAGCTGAGATCTTAGATTTCTCAGAAATTAGCAACGAAAAGTGAAAGCTTGTCAATGAAAGTCCAAAACAAGGCAATCGTTAGCAAAAAAAACTATAAAATAATAAGCTTAGAAAAAATTCAAATCAGAAATCTACATTTACATACATACAAATTGTTAGTTTCTAATCAAATTTTAGAGATAAGTGTTATTAAGACACCTTTCAACGCTGACAACTAAACGTCACGGCAAGACAACTGAGAATTCTGCAGCTGAATGACAGCATAACTGTTTGCCTGACTAACTGTCTGACCAGTCAGCAAATCAGTTGTAGCACACGCTGCTGAAATCTTAAGCTGAGCAAAGCTTTGTGCTTGTAATGTGCTGCCTTGTAGTGACTTCGTATGCCGAAGAAAGTCTAGCACAACAAATACTTGTTACAACAACAACAATAGCAGTAGCCATAATAAGCAGCTTTAAGCTATACATATCGTTAAGAATTGATATTGATTGGATTTTTGAACTTTCACTTGTGAAGCTGGCGTTCGCAAAGTGATTTATGGATTCTGGCATTAAGAGGCGAGATGAGAAACTGAAATTGATAAGATAACACGGAAATATTTTTATGGTGTTTATATTTTTAAAGCGTTCGGATGTGGTATGAATGCAAAAAAGGTCAAATATCAATGAGAGAATGCTATAAAATTAAATTGAGGGCAACTGAAATGAACTGGATGATGATCTGCTGAAAGAGTGAAACTTATTTTGAGGTTATGTGCTTTTAACTTGTGATTCTAATATGAAATGAAACGCCAAAATTTGTGAGTGCAATAAAGGGACTCAAAGTGGCCGGATTATTTGAAAATGGAAACTCGTGCTTAATAAATGCTCAAAATAACTCGAACCGGTAAACTTGTGTTTAACAAATTAAAAAAAAACTCAAAACAAAAAACTTGTTCAACAAAAATTCGAAAAACTGAGTATTTTTTAAACACGAGTTTAACAAATAAGCAAACAACTCAAAATCTTTAACTCGTGTTTACTAAACATTCAAAAATTCACAACCGTTACCTCATGTTTAACAAATATTCGAAAAAATTCAAAAAACCATTAACTTCAGTTTAACAAATATTCAATACCTTAAACTAGTTTTTAACAAATAATGGAAAAAACTCAAAACCTTAAACTCGTTCCTAACACATATTATAATAACTTTAAAACTCAAAGTCGCGTTTAACAAATTTTTATAATATTTTATTATAACATGTTAGGCATATACATACATTGAAATTCTTTAAATCCGTCACACAGAAAACTGACGAAGTATAACTTTTGGTGTGTTCAGTTATCAACAAAGGTTACACCGCACCAAAAATTAGACTAAACTAGACTCAGAATACGACCTATAAATTATGATAATTTAGATCGAACAAAATATTAGTGGACGACAACCTTATAATTTTTGGTATTAAAACTCAGTGATTAAGCTAAATGTGCCGCGTAGTTTAAAAGCGTAAGGCTTTGCGCTCCTAAAGGTAGGCAAAAGAACTACTGGATATACTGTAGCATACTTTTAGGATTACAAGAAATCTTAGACATATTTTATTAATAAAATATTAATATTCATGCTTTCGATTTGATTCAGTTGTAACGAAATTAGTAAAATATTAAGGGGTCTGTAGGGTAATCTGGCCTGTTTCTTTTGACATTTTTTTTTCATAGAAATTTTTATTCTACAATAGAACTTTTTTCACATATCATGTGGTATATCGTGGAGTGTATAAACAAATTTTTTTGGAGTTTTTTGATGACATCTGTCGGAGAAATGGCTGGGTGAATGAGATGACGGACACGATTTCTCATGCTTGGATCAGCTGAAACACAAAAATCCAATTTATTCTTAAAAAGTACGTGAATGGTTATCGTCCCTACTAGAATCATGAAAAAATGTTGATAAATAAAAAATTAATAAACTTTTTTTTTACATAAATTTTGTCATAACATTGTCAATAAATTATAAAAAATATAGGGACGATAGCCAGGGTTTTTGTGAACATTAAAAAAAATTAAGCAAATCGGTTGAGTAGTTCGACCGGAATCATGTCCGCCAGTTTAATAAAGTGTGTGTTTGAGAAAAACGCATTTAAAATTTGAGGTACTGGTGTGTACTGTACCAGGTGTGCAGTCCGAGCGGTATTATTATTTTTGGGTCTTTTTCGAAATCTTCCAATGGTAAAGTGGGTTTCTACATTAATTCTAAGGATATAAGGGAGCAGAAAATGCAAAACAAAAAAAAGTGGTTAGAGTTGCGTACAGCCCTTCTTCATGGCGTGGATACAATTTCCGCTTTGATTGTGTATAAAAATTTTTTAAACAGTACAACAAGGCGTGTCATATTATATTTTATAGCTAATGTTTTAGGAAGGATCTCTTTTTAAAATTGATCATCTAGCTTCTCACTCCTTTCAGAGATATCGAACTAAAATTTTAAGTCCCTCATAAAACTCGATAAGCTAGCGATTCATTTCTTGACATATCGAATTAAACTTTTGCACATTCCCTTTTCTCGACAAGAATCTGCATATTTATCAGAACCACCATTACCGGATTACTATAGAATGTAGCTATATAGATAAAGATCTTCTTATACCCTGCATGCTATAAGAGATGCATCAATAAATAGTAGAACAAATATTCTAAAAAATTTTGATTTGATGATTGTGATTTTTTCTCCTTCATGACAATTACTCTTTCACGAAAATAATTACAATATTTTTTCCTCACAATGACTTCCTTATTGTCAAGATTTTAACAGAAAAAGCGCTAACTCACAACAATGTCAATGACTGTGAAGAATTCAAAGAAAAACCCAAATACAGACTTAAACAAAAACAAAATATGTGCATATAAAAACAAAAACAAAATATTATACATGTGTCTATATGACAATCGCTTCTAACCACATTTATTGTATTAAAGTCTAACTTTAAACCTCCTCAGCGCTCAGTTTAACAAAGTAACATTCCAAAGGCTGGCACAAAGTTACTCCAAATAAAAATAAGATATAATGAAAGAAATACAAAACAAAAAGAAATTAAGAGCAGAAACAATAATAAAGAACAATTATTATTTTCATGGACGCAATGGTAATGGCTTCCGCTCAACAATGATCACAAAGAAGGCAAGTCAAGTTCATTGCAAAGACTTCACTTTATACTATGTATTTATATACATATATATGTATATATATATATATATATATATATACTATGTGTTCATATATAAATATGTAGCTCACTTCTTTGTCACCATTCCAAAGCCAAATTGCAGAATTTTCTCACCAACTCCAGTCGACAGCGTTGAAAATCGTAATTACAACTAAACGTCAACTCTTTTCGTCGTCTTTGTTGTCATTGCTTTTGTTTCATATGCACTTAAAATTCGCTAATTATTTTGTTTCATTTTTTTTGTTTTTTGCCATTTTGGCAGGCATTTTAAGTGCGACTAATTGTTTCTTGTTCGTGTTTGTTTTCTCTTTTTTCTAGTCATTTGAGACAGACCATGCCGCCGTCGTCGCTTCTACACGCCAGCGAAAGTAACAGATTAGCGCGCAGATTAAGCGTGTCGCCATCGTGTCTGATTGACCACCGATTTGGACAGGCAATTAAGCATTAATTGCGATTAAGAAACTTATAGACAATGATGGCTGAGGGTAAAGTCTGATGGCACACCGAGATAGGGGCATATTGATTATTTTTTGGTGGAAAGTGGGAAATTAGGAGATGAGATGAGAAATTTTGTAGAAATTCGGTAGATTACTATTATGTTAAACAAAAGTTTGCATAACAGACAGAAGTTGATAGTGAATTTGGTAGACAATTATTTTTTTGAGGAAAGAGATCGTTCTTAATTTGTATAAAATCGCTTTTGCGACCCACTGAACTATTGTGTTGGTATAAATGTCCCTTGACATTATTGAAAAGCACGGTCTTTTACCGATTTGCATCTTCTCTTACTCTTACTTAGTAAGTTATGATTTTTTTGTTACAAATAAATTATAAATATGTAAGTTTCTGGTTCGAAAAAATATACTCTTACACCTCGTTTTTATTTTTATTCATGTAGAACATAACTTATTTAACTGTCAATCTGATTTCAAGTCAATTATCATGTCAACTTTGTCCAAATCAACTCTAGTTGAAATATATTTTTCTTTTTTTTATTGATGTAGACACCTCTTACGTAGTTATAACTGAAATGGAGTATACCCAAATAACAAACCTGAATCTTTAATCAGATATTAATCTAGGCAAAGGGGACTGAATGAAATGAAATACCAAAAAATATTTTAGGCTTTTCACCATTGCCATTTGGCATATATTCTGAAAGTCGTGTTTAGCAAATATTCAAAAACCTTAGAAATTTAAACTCGTGTTTAACAGATATTCATAAACACGGGTTCAGTAAATTTTCATAACACTGAAAACCTCAAATAATCACAAAACTCGAAACCTTAATTCTGTGTTTAACAAAAACTCAAAAACTTTAAAACCTGGAAGGCAAAACACCTAAGTTAGTGGCATATCCGGACGACAATTTCATCTTAATAACGGGAAGATGTTTACAAACCATTAACAGTATTATGACCACCACTCTCGATACAGTCCAGAACTGGTCTGGGGTTGAAAACGGGGAAACCCATGCATTGTCTATACAACGATCTTGAAGTGTGCATGGGTTATTTTGAGGTTAAGTCATAGTTGGTTATATTCCAGGAGATAACAACAGCCAACAGTAATTTTAGATACTTTCGAAATCACTGTGCTCGATGTTTCTAAGTTCTTTAAAGTAGTTTAAGTTAACAAAATTGAACTTAAATGCGTTTAAAATATTGAAAAATGGCCGAAACCCCATTCTACCCAGTCTTCTCTGCCGACAGAGACTCAAACAATCAAAGCTAATGATGTAACCACCCTTTTGCTCAGCAGGCTACTCATAAAATTACGGCTAACTAATAAAACACTACAATATTTATCAGTTCCAATCAGCCTCCACGACTTAAATTTCAAAGCAACGCGCCATTAATGGCAGCGCAGAGAACATAAAAAGCGACTAAATTGCATTTAAGTGCACCAAGCTGGGGCAGAGAGCAAGCAGCAGTCGCTGGCAGCTGATAAAAGACACAAACTTAACTGCAGATTACAATGAAGCACGCAGGCATTTATTAGAGCCGCCTAAACTACTGCAAACTGATCCCGCCCGGGAGCCTCCCGCACTAAAGTTAATGCCAAGCACCGCTCAAGTGCAACAGCAGTTTGCGCGTATGTGTTGCTGTGTATTCCTGTGCGTGGCAGGATAATGAAATGTGCACAATCTCGCGAGCGAAAAGTTTATGTTGCTTGTCTTCAGTGGCGCTCTTTGCATACGCACAGCGCTTAGGTGCGGGTGTGAGGCACCCCCCGGCTACTCATTCCAACAACGCACACGAATCTGGTGAAGTGTAAAACTGTTATTCGCAGCGTCAAGTTGCAGTTTCGACTGAAAATTGTCTTAGCTTAACTCTCTGGCAGGTCATATCTTAGGTATTTGCCTCTTCAGTGCAACAGCGGCTGTAAAGGAAGTGCTTAGCGCTCAGCTGTGACTGTGTATATATTTCATGTGGCACAACTGCATTTTATGTCATTTGTGTTTTATGACACACTGCACTTGAAAACTTTTAAAGTTCTGCTGAAAAATTTTATGGCAGTCACAAGTCAAGCAGTTGCAAGGTAGGAGGGGATTGCCAGCGGTATTAAACAGTGTAGCTGCGATTGTAATATGGCATGCCGTGGAGAGCCCAACTTCCTTATAGTTGCCTCTAAGATTGTGTGTAATTCTCCGGGACATTTAAAACATTAAATTAGTCGGTTCGAGGTTGGCAGTTAGATGGAAATAGAGAAGCAATAAAAAGCAATAAAAATCAGTGCTAGAATTTTTCACGGCAATATAAATGGAAATTTAGCGCCAAACGCTTTCGAAATATGGCACAAATGCAATTCACATAAGCAAGAATCCTCTGCTGTCTATCACTTAAAATATATGATACTTATTCGGAGAAATTTTGAGTTGGTCGGCAGTTCATATGAAGCTTAACTTATGCAAGAAAGGCAGGAAAGGAATGTATCCGCGACAGTCGAGAAGTTTTTGTTTAATTTGATCATTACACATTTGACGAATCTAATCAGCGCGAAGTATGGAGCATTACTCCCACGGAAAACACTTCCACAAATCAACTAGACAAATTTGAACAATGTTTGCCATATGATAAGCTGTCAAATTCAATGACAAACCTTGTCAAAACTTGTGAAATGCTTGCCATTTCATTTTTGTGGCCTATGGATGTAGAACGCTCTGCATTTTCAGCAGAGTTAATATTATAGAGTACTTTGGTAGTAAAATTATTTGTCAAAGCGATGTCATAATGCTGTCAAATATTCAAACGTTTTTAAAACAGTGCCATAGTGCTACCTATATCAGAAAATTCTCAACGATTTATTTGAGCTTTTTGCCTGTAAAAATATAGCCAAATTTGAACAATGCTTGTCAAAAATATTTTTCGTCCTCATTTATTTTATGAAGTGTCCATTATGTCAAAATTAATGACAAATCTGGTCAAAACTTGAGATATGCTTGTCATACCATTTTCTGTGGAACTTTCGTAGCCTATTGATGTGGAAACTTATGCATTTGCAAAGGAGTTGCATTTTAAATACTAATAATTCTTGAAGCATATATCATTAAAATTGCGCGACTGTCAGCTTAGTGTCATTGAATTTCACATAAAAAACTGGTGCCAGTTTGTAGGCATACTGTAAGCATGTAAAAAAATTGTATAAATATTATATATATAAACACAAGACAATGGGTAGTATTCCTAATATTTATAAGCACATGCCAATTGAAGAGATGTTTTGATACTAGCGACACTTGTCGGACATATTTGTTAACCGAATATAATATTTGTTGCAAGAGATAAAGCCACTGCTTGATAAATTTGGGTTTTAAAAATATTTTCAGTCCTAATGCCGCATATCACAGAGGTTTTTGGTATATATATATATATTTTCATGAGAAAAATATATGCTTCTAATATAAAATCGTTGAAGCCATGTGAAAAGCCACTTTGTGGAAAAGTTCTTTTATGGAGAATTTTTTTTATTTCACACGTTATCTTTACCAAGTTAAGTAAATAATTATGCAAGACAATATTACAAGCTGTGAATATATTATTCAAATCGGAAAACTGGAATAACTGTAGTATATAGCTGTCATACAAACAGCCCGATTTAGGTGAATGTCTTGTATGGAAAACTTTTTTATTTAACAAGTTATCTTCACAAGATCTTGTATGGAATATTTTCTAAGACAGTGCTATTATATCTGGGCAGATTTTTCAGATCGCATAACTATAACATATAGCTGCCATACAAACTGACTGTTTCAAAGCAAATCCTGGTATGGAAGAATTGTTTCTTTGTCGAGATATCTTAACGAAATTTGGGCTGGTTGTTTTTCAAGGATATGCTATAACCTGTGTAGAAATTTTTCAGAAGGGATCACTAGAGCATATAGCTGTCATACAAACTGACCGATAAAATTCAATGCTTATATGTAAAACGTTTTCAGTTGGTGAGATATCTTCACGAAATTTTGTAAAGATTATTTTTTAAGATAGCGCTTTAAGATTTAGAAAAATTTTTTCAGATCGAACAACTGTAGCATATAGCTGCCATACAAATTGAACCACTGAAATCAAGATAAGGCTTTTTTATGTCTTTTTATGCTATAAGAAATGCAACTATGAAGAGATTATCGCTTCAACGCAGCCGAAGTGAATGGTTTGTCTTTTTGTTTTGGACTTCCGACTTCCGACTTTCTCAAGTTATGTAGAAAAATTTATTAAATATTATAATTTAAAGCACTCAAGCTAAAAAAATTTTTGAGCGGAAGAAAAATGACAAAAGAGCAAAAATCATAAATATTTCTTATTAAAAACATTAACAAAAAAATATTTTTAGCACTCTAACCAAAAATAGCTATAACCATTAGTACTCACCAGTATATTTGTGGTACTTCTGCCGTCCTTTCTAACGCCAAAATCTCAATATACCTTCAAGCATCTACAAATATGCTGCAAACATAAACTACACTGCACAAGTTTAAGCCTTAATACACGAAGCAAAAAGTCGAAGCGAAGCACTGAACCGTAAATACACAAATAACTTTTTAAAGCAAACAATAATTGTTAATGAAATTTAAAAAATATTGGAATTTTTAGTTTTACTAATTTGGCATACAGTTTAAGTAGCGCTCAAAATGGCTCCAGCGGCAATTACAATTCGAACGAACGAAGTTCCAGGCTTTAGTTGCGACACAAAGCGCGCAGAAAAAGTTCGTCAATGAACTTGAGTGGCGAGTTCAAAGTCAGCGCAAATTTAAACGGCTTACATATAGACAAATATGTCTGTGTATGTATGTCAATCAAGGTATAATGTGGCAAGGGCACAGATTTTGCAAGTAGGAGAGGTTCACTGGATGTAATGTTACGGAAATTTATATGTTACGAGAATTTTTCTATTTTTTAATGCAACATTAGTAGTTTCATACTTGAAGCGTGTTCGTTGCTTAAGTCGTTTGTTTAGCACTAGTATATATGTACATATATATAACTTATTACTCCTTCCTCTTGCTCTTTCACTACACTTTATGTAGCAAGCACACACACACACTAACTAATTCGACGCGAGTTTACCCAATTCGGTGGCAGAAAACGAGTCGCTTTTATGTTGCTAACGCGCACGCAGTCGCAAGAGAACTGATGGCCCACAAGCGAGTCAAGGCAAATCACAGTCGCCGCTGAAGAAATTTCTTTTACCACAAGATCAAGTTTACAACGCTGCAACGGACGGTGGCAATAAGAAAATAGCAAATAAATGCTAGAAGCAAAAGGAAAAATGAGAAAAAGAAAAATAAAGCAAATAGAGAAAATAAAGTAGAGAGAGCTAGCAAAGTAGAGAAAGAAAACAAAGTAACGAAAGAAAGTTATAAAGCACAAGCTGGCAGAGGCCAAAGCAGTGGACAGAGCATTGGAAAATAAGAACAAAAGAAAGCAGGGAGTTGATGGGTATCAGTGATGAGTTATTTAAGAAGCGCACAGAAGCAATGGGAGAGAGCAAAGATTGCGAGCAGATAGTTGGTAGAGTAGCAAGCAAGATTAGTAGAGGAGTTTGGAAAAAAATAGAAACAATAAAAAACCGCAAAGGTGGATAAAAGAAGTATAGCAGCAATAACGCATTCACTAACTAGTAATATATATATATATATGTGTATATAAATACATGCCTCACTATCCATAAATATATATTCTTCTCCGCACATAAACGCCCGATCAGCAATGATCGCGCATTAATTTGCCAGCACCGTGTTGCATACGCATAGTCTAATAATAAATGAGAAGTTCTGCATAAAGCAAAATATGCGATCATATCACTGGCACACACATATTTACGTGTGCGCTGCTCGCTCGTATTTAACGACTGTCGTAGCGCGCCGATAGAGTGATGTACTATATGTATATGCGGTAGCTGATGCCTAGATCGCCGGGGCAGGCATTGAACCTGACTTTCTGTTGATTGCTGTTGGTGCTGCGGCCACAACAATAATAGCTGATTTAATTGCTATGTGTGCGGAGCGCATGCGCACAAGCAGCATTTGTAGGTGCATGCGTTTAGGTGGTTTTTACGTTAAAGAATTTTTCTTTTGTTGCGTTAAGAGTAAAGGCCGGTAGAGTGACAAGTGTGTGAGAGAGAATGGAGCGCAAAGTTGGGAAGTTAATAGTGGAAGAAGAGATAGTGAGTTATTAATGTTGGTAACAAGATGAGTATATGAGTGAGCAGTAATTTAAGAGAGTACGCGTGTAGAGTGGTACATTTGGTGGTAGAGCTATTTCGAGTAAGAACATCGCATGGGTGTAGATATTATTTGTTATTACTCATATTATTGCTAGATATCTTTGTTTAGCAAGCAGTTTTTTGTAAGAAATATATTATAAGTAATAAATTTGTATTTGATAAAAAAAATGTTATTATTATTCACATCAATTATTTCATTATCAATTTTTCCCGTAAATGGATGGACTTTAGTTTCTTGACGTTTATTGCTAAAGAAGTTTTATCAAATTTTAGACTCCAAAAATCGAATTTTTTATAATTGATTATATTTTTCAAAACATACATACATATTTAGAAAATTATTTGAAAAAATATAAATAATTCATATTTGCGGAAAAAAATTTAGGATATAAGTATGTGCGTATTTGTAAAATAATTTAACTTAGTGGCTTTTCTGAAACGCTGTTTTCAGAGTTGGAGAGAAAAACTTCTCCGAAACAGTTGGAGCGATCGACTTGAAATTTTTACACGATCTTCCTAGTATATTTCACAGGTAATGAGCGAAGGAATATGATTTGACAGTAAATTCGAATTTTTAAGCCAATCTGTAATGCAAGATTTTTAAAAAAAGAAAACGATTATTTTTCGAAGCCGTTATTTTGTCATATTTTTGACTAATCCTTTGATGATAACCGAATATAAGTTATAATAATACAGCACACGCTCGAAAACAAAAACACGCTTTCTTCTGTATTGACAGGGTTTGTCCGGAAAGTAATAGGACTGAGTCGATTTAAAAAAATGAATTGAACTTATCGTTACAATTCTTGAAAAACTTTCAAAATAAGCTCGCTCTGAGTCGATGCAGCGCTGCCATCGCCATTTCCAAGCATTGAAGGCGTCACGGAAGGTATTTTCTGTAATAGCCTTGAGAGCCGAGATGCATGCTGCTTGGATCTCCTCTGTCGTCTCAAAATGATTGCCTTTCATCGACCTTTTCAGATAAGGAAACAAACAAAAGGCCAGGGCCACATTTGGGCTGTAAAGCAGCTACGGAAGCGTTGGGAAGGGAATGTCGCCCTTGGTAGATTTGACAAGAAAGGCGGTGTGAGTTTGGGCGCTGTCGTGGTGCAACTTCCAATCGGTTGCGTTGTCTTGTCGGGCCCTATTGACCCTTCGTTTGAGTCTCTTGAGGACTCCCACGTAAAATTTGTCGTTGACGATGTGTCCAGGAGGAAGAAATTCATGGTGGACGATACCTTTGATGTCAAAAAGAAAATGAGCATCGTTTTCAATTTTGATTTGCTCATTCTTCCGGTCTTCATCAACGACCTCTTCCCAGGCCCTCAAAAAGGCCTGTTGCCACCGAATCACACCACTTGCCTAAAACTACATCTGGGTAAGCCCATAGCTTGATTATATCAAACCGTCTCTGTCGCAAGGTTTGCCGATTTTCACATAGAATTTAGATCTTTCCTACATTATTTAAAACCACTAAAAGGTTATTTTTTTAAATTATATGGCTTAATATGTTAACGCTCCAGAGGCAACAATCATCTCGTGTTTATCTTTCTTATAAACAAGCGACCTTTATATAATCCCACAAATCTAACAATAGAAAGGTTAGTTTATAGGTTAGATGTGCTGATCAAAGATCATACATTCCTTAATGGCTGCAACCTTCCTTAATGGCTGCAACCGTTGCAATCAATAAGGAAGTTGAGTTGCTTGCACCTCATCTTTTTCCAAACAGCTTCTGCAGATGGCGTATAGTAAGATTCTTAACCTTACATCATGGACGCCAATACTAGGGAAGACTAGCCTTACTGAAGACAAAAATATCATTAGATCTCTTGTGATCGATGTTGGGCCAAAAGGCTTTTGGTGAAAGCGCTAACCAAGCTTCCGTGAAGCTTCAACTATTTAGTAATAGAACACACAAGAGGATAATGCGCCTCTTGCTTCTTCCCCTACAACCCTGAACGCACTGGAAAAGTGAGGATCCAACGCTAGTAACGCCACTCTGCTACCTGAGAGAATGATCACTTCTCTTAAGGGAGGCTGCACTCCGGAGAAATCTGCTGCTTCATTAATGGCTGCAACCTCGGCTGGGAAGCCACTGCAATAGCCAGAGTTCGGTTTGGCGACTCCATAGTCCAAGTGATCCGGTATGAAGTCAAACTTTCGTAGACAAACATCTTCCGACTTGTCTACGGCACATACTGATTTGCACCGCCCATTGAATTTCATCAAAAGTTTATTTCAAGAAATTCGTTATTTCGTTTGCTGTATGGCATGTTGCGTAGTCCTGTTCGAACGAAAGGTCATCCACAGCAACATCTTCCTCGAAAAAGTCATTAATCATGGCTCTTCAAAGCTCATATCTTTCCCCATTAACTGTAACATTATGGTCGGCTTAGTTTCTGAAGAAATATGGATATAATGCCCGCTGGCCATATAGCACTCCAAATAGTAACTTTTTGAACTATTTGAGGATTGAAAAACGTTTTAACAATGGGTTGTGTAATAAGGTCACACCATTTGTGTAATAAGGTCACACCAAATGCAACAATTTGTTTTATTAAGGCATACATTCAAACAAAAGTGAGCTTCATCGCCGAACACATTTTCTTGTTAAACTAGAGATCGGTGGCCGTATGGTTTTTGGGCTCATTCACTGATGTTTATTTGGGCTCAATTCTTGCACGAGTTGGATTTTGTAAGCCCGCAAACCTTCGTAAAATCTTTCATAAAGTACTCCAATTATTGCGAGCGATGGCAGATGGACTCATTTGGTTCTTATTGGATACTCTCCTCCACAGCTGCAAAAACGTCTGCAATACGCACTCTACGGCGTCTCTGGGGTTGCACATTATCCACGAGGGTAAATGTGGTGGGAAACTGATCCACGGATGCTCAAATTACCTACTCTGCTAGGCGTTTTTGTCGACCGAATTTAGGCGTAGTTGCGTCGTTCAAACCGAACCACTATTTTAGTCAAAATTTTCCTCTATAAGGAAACTTTGTTTTGGAGCAAGAAATCAAGTAACAGCTCCGTAGAAATCAAGTAACAGCTCTCAAAAGGAACAACATCGAATAAAGTGTATGCTTAAAAGCTAGAATTTTTAAATTATTACTCAAGCTTCTTCTTTTCTCTTACTTATAAACTCAAATTATTTATTGATTTCGCATGCATTCCCCTAAATTCAATGAATCTCTCTCCGCTATATCGCTTCACTAATCCCCAACCTGCTCTATTGTCTCAATTTACCGTTAAATATATTGAATCCTGTTGAGCCATGGCTTATATTAAGCGCATTATATAACTGTAATTTGTTTGCCACACATCCGAATCATACAAGTATATTGCAAGCGGTAAATAAACTGCACCCAGCTGTGAGAAATCAATTCACCGGCAAATGCCAACAACTATTTCTACAGTAGAAGGACGCAGTGCTCTCGTTAGGTAACAAGCGACAACAATTCGCTATAAAACACAGCAGTATATTTCCTTGACTTCATGCATTTTCCGCTGTTAAGCAAATCCATTTGTGCATTTGTAGCTCGCATCCGCTCGTTAGAAGCTTATCTTATCACTGTGCACTTTGTAGGTATGCGAAGTGTCAACAAACTGTGAGCAGCAGCGACGAGATGCAAATCAAAAGAGAAACAAAGTAAATGGTAAAGGTAATATAAATGTAAATATATTTTTTCTAAGAATTCTTCTATCAGTTGATCTAGAAAGAGCGGAGATTATTGCTTACATGTTGTCAAGTCGATAAACAGACAGCAACAGTTCATTGGTTCACATGTATAAGCGTACTTTTCGCTGATTAAAATCGATGTGCTTGTTTGCATGTATTTGTAAAATGTCGCCAGCTTAGAAAAAGGGCGCGCAGACAAAATTGAATAAATTAAATATAAACAAATTGACAGTATTCTTAGCAAGAGAGAGGTGAAAGAGAAAAGGGAACACGCAAGGATAACTGTTAGAAACTAAAGAAGAATAACTAAATAACAACTGTATATATTTTATTGTAAGCAACTTTGGTTATTGTTTTTTAGCTATACTTTGAGAAGCATATCTAGTCTAAAATTTCGAAAAATTCAAGTTTATCTTTCCTGCATATATTGCTTGTCTTTACCTTCAAAATTAATAAACTAAAACTTTAAATCGATATCTCAAACAATTTTTGATTTACAAGTCTTCATAGTGTAGACGTTCGTTCGGTTAGCTTAATCTTTAAGCAGATATTTTAGTCTTTAAAGCACTAACGATTTTATTTTTATGTTTTTAAACTCATAGAATATGACTACAAGAGAGTTTTTCAAAATTCCGAACGGATATTTTAAACACGTTTTTCCGATGCTGTCTTGTTCAAAACAATACACGATTTACCTGAAATTTTAAGATAGTCTTCTTTATAGGCTTGTATATGTCTTTAACTATTCATTTCCCCTAATTTCACTTCTAACTATTTTAAAAAAAATGCACAAACAGAGAGACCTCACAATCTACGCCAACTGCTCCCGGAAAAGCCTCCACAACATCGGATATAAAGTTCCTCGAACGTATTGTGTAAAAGATTAAAGCCTACCGTTAACAAACTGATTGGATCTCATCAGTGTGGGCTTTAGGCTAGAAAATAAACAATAAACTGAACAAAGAAACGAAGCAAATGGATCTGGTGGTGAACGAGATCAAGTCATCATCAAACAAACAGTCATCACACTCGCGACTTGGCGCCCAAGTCATTGTTGACAGTCATAACTTCGAAGTCGTTGATAATTTCGTATATCCTGCAGCATCATTAACAGCAACAGCAATATCAGACTCGAAATCCAACGCAGAATAACTCTTGGCGACAAGTGCTACTTAGGACTGAGTAGGCAATTGAGAAGTAAGGTCATCTCTCGATGAACAAAAACCAAACTCTATAAGTTACCCTTTATTACCGTCCTGCTATATGGTGCTGAGGCATGGACGATGACAACAACTGATGAGTTTTCGAGAGAAAGGTTCTGCGGAATATTTTTGGTTCTTTGCGCATTGGCCATGGCTAATACTCGTATCGCAATCGATGGAACGATGAGCTATATGAGATATACGACGACATTAACATAGTTCAGCGAATTAAAAGACAGCGACTACGCTGGCTAGGTCTTGTCGTCCGAATGGATGAAAATACTCCAGCTCTGAGAGTTTTCGATGCAGTTCTCGCCGGGAGAAGCAGAGGAAGAGCAAGACATTTACTCCGTTGGAAAGACCAGGTGAATAAGAACCTGGCTACATACAAAAGACTGGCGCATTGTTATAAACTCGGCTATAACCACTTATACGGTATCTACGCTAATAAAAAAGAAGAAGAAAATTATTAAATTCTTGTTTTACGATACTTCAAAGATTACTTGAAATTCATCCCTCTAGACTAGAATACCCATTTAAAATCGTTTTTCTCGAAAAAGTACCTTTCAGCTATGCTGCAGTGATTACACGAAAATGAATACGACGATTGCTGTGAGTCTGCATGTTCTTAATAGAGTCCTCCTTACTATTGTAAGCCTACTCGTTTTTCGATTTGATCAAAATTTAAATTTTAAACATCAAACACTTAACTTTCCTTCGAAATCAAATTATTGTACGGACAATATTTTCATATAAAAAATTTGGTTTATATTTCAATGAAGTAGGCCAGAATTACTGCAGGCAGTGGCTGATTTTTTTTAGCTCTGCTGTTGTTGTAGCGGCAGATAACATTCTTGAAGTAATTTCGAGGCGCGGTGCCAAATTGACAGTCCTTGGTCGGATAAAAATCCGGGTCCGTCACGGTTACTTAGACCCGACTGTCGTGGGAACGGAAACGTTCTTGGTGATTGCTTGTAAATGGGATATTTTTAAATTTGTTTTCAAAATTTCTATTGTCTTTTGTTAAAGAGTTACGTTGGTTATAAAATTTAAGAAAAAGTGTAGGAGATAGAACCTTTGTGAGAGCGGCCTGAATCGGTTACTTCGATGTTAGTTCGACTTTTTCTCGAAACATCGTTTTCAAAGTCGGTGGTCACGATTAGATATTTTTCACAATTTTACTAAATTAAAATTTAATTCCATTTTTTGAAAAATATTCTATTTTAAGTTAATGTAAACAACACAAATAGCGTGATATATTATATACCAATACGAGTATACGTATTGAATATATCACGGTATAAATTAAATTTGGTGGATAACACTAAATAGGGTGGTCACTTTTTCTTTTAGCTCAGATTCTACAGGTTTGACCAGCGAACAGTTTCTAGTCGAAGGGTACCTCAAAGCGGTAAATCCAAGCAAAGCTCAAATGTTCTATTTACCAAGAGGTATGAGATCCCATCCATGCCTCTCCCTTCATTCGGATGCTTATGTCTTCAACCTGTTGATAAGATGAAATGCGGCTTGTTCTTGAGAGAAAACTTTCATTAGTAGCAAATATTGCGGAAAGAGTAAGAAAGGAATCGGTTGCTTTATATAGCTGTAAAGGAGACGTAGGGAAAAGGTGGGGACTTTCATAGAGATGGTATTTTGACTCTACGAAACTGTAATGGAGGCAGTACTATGCTATGGTGTATCCATCTCAGTTGGAGGGCGCTCATCGACATCTGCAAAGCAGATGAGATAGCTAGGGGTAACACCATTACTCTGCTCAATTTGGAAGGAGACCGAGTTGGGTCTCTATTGACGTCTTGCGTTCTAGCACTGGGGTCGACGACCTGCTCCTTTGCGAGAGCATTCTAAATATATTTTAGGCCCTCCAGTTATTTTGATTCAGCATTCCTCAAAATCATAAATTTCAGTGTCTTTTCAGGAGACGTTGAATAACCGCTACATTAATTGCTTAAGCAAATATTTTATGTGTGCACACTTTCGAAAATTTCTTTAAAAATCCACGCATGTCATTCTTTGCATATTTATACTATATATAAGTTAAATGTAAGCACACTAATCATTAGTAATGTTGAAAAAACTGCGTAGAAAAAATAATGAAAAAGTAAATAAATAACCGAAGTCAAGAAAGACAGTGACCTGCAGAACCTTTGGCGAGAAAGCGCGAAATTTCTAACAAAAATTATTTACAACTGTACAGTGGGCAAAAAAAAATTATAATTATGTGGTAAACAACAAACATGCAGGCATACGCTGAGGGCAAACTAAAAGCAAGCAAAGTAAGTGGGTAAAAAATACTGCAAAAAGAAATGAGAAAAATAAAAAAATATAAATACTGCAAAAACTACTCCACGAATTGCTAAAAATAGTTTTTTCTTCAAATATACATATTCATTAAGCACCGTTTTGAACAAAATTCTGTAGTTGTGAGCGCCAGCCTTTTAGTAAAAGGCAGTGAATGGCAGGCTTTCTAGCAGAATGTAAGTGTGATATGAAGTCGCAAAAAAAAGTCATTAAACTTTTGCGTCACATAGCTGAGCGTGGCCAAAGCAATGTTCGCTACTACGACTGCTTCAATTCTAAGATTTTCCAAAGCTAAGCTTATGTAATCAGCTACTGATTTTCAACGCTAAGCAATGACATAACCAAAGCACAGAAACTAGGCCATTAAGCAGAACGTTGGTTAGCTATAAATATCTACAGCTATATATGTATATGTGTGTCTGGGGAGTTAATCAAGAAGAAATAAAAATGTGGCCAACCGTCAGCAGGTGAAAAGTTCATGCAAAATGTGAATGGTAGCTTGCAAAATCAGCAGAAACACTCATAAATCGCAGCAAAATATTATTTCTACACACACATACATACATATATTCATGAATATATGTATATATATATACCTACCTACAAATATAACGATCGCCAACTTGCAACAGTTGATTGACTTGGCAATTACCAACTTAGAATGGCTATGCGCTAATGAAGCGACCGCCTTATGGGTGAGAGAGGCAGCTAAACACTATATTTATATATATGTATGTATATCTACAGAGATATATATAAACACATTAATATGTAATTCTTCGCTTCTGTCTGCTGATTGATTTCATATCACGGCCGTTTGCTGCGCCATCACCAAATTTAGTTGGTTCTTGAAAGAAGTTATTGCTAACCAAATGCGGCTTAAGCTGACTCACTTCGCTTACGCATTTCGCTCACTCCTTTCGATCACTCATAACGTTCACTCAATTTATTCTTCCATTTCGCTCACCCATTACGTTCACTCATTTCGCTCAAACTTTACCAGCAGCAGCATATTTGATTCTTCACTCAAGTTCTGCTGATCTACACTCAACACTTTGGCTTTGACGAGCAGCTGATCGCAGCTGTTGACTTTTGGTCCCTAGCTGCTGCTTTGGAAATTGTGTTAGCAGTGGCTTACATTGCCGCACGTCTTATGAGATAACAGTAGCGCCGTTCGCTTGTGAGACGGTATTTGTGGAATACGCAGTCAAAGAAGAAAATTATGGCACAGCAACGATACCAAATCCGAAAAAATTCAGAGTGGTTAGTCGGATTGGATGTTAATTAAGCGACTTCAAATATTATGAATTGTCCGAGAAATTTGTCATTATCATTCTTAAGCTAAGAAAGTATTTTAAAATATTCGTAACAGCCAAGATGGAACACAGCCTCGACTGAGTTGGCATACAGTGCCTTCTAAGAATTCAAGTTTTTAGGGTTTCGTCTCAGTTGTGGAGCGCCAAACGTTAGATTGTTGAACAGCTTCGACATCATATTTATAAGCCCACATCTCATCACACAAAATGATGCGTCTTCCGGATCCCCAGTGCCGATGCCAAGCATATTTTTTCGACCTCAACTCGATGTAGTGCTCGCAAATGATTTAGGTCTTTTGCAACAAGTTCAGTATTGATAAAAATATAAACCGAAATATATTGAGTCGATTTCCAAGAGGTATTGAGTTCTTCTGCACCCTCTCTTAAACCACATAACGGCCACAGCTTTATTTAAATTATTACAAACGTCTTTCTAAGCAATATTCAGCTCCTGGGCAATCGAATGCATAACGATCAGTCTCGACCATTTTTTTCCACTCGACTCTCGTAAGGAATACATACGGCTCTGAAGGAAGCTGCACTTCGATCCATTTACTTACCTTAATGGCAGGCACTTCCGATTGAAAGACTTTACAGTAATCTGATAGTCTGAAGCTAGAGTGGATGGTAGGTAATCCGTACCTTAAAAATTTTGATTGGTAGAGAGAACTCTTGTCAACTTTTTGGTATCTATCATGGAAGAAGTAAGTCAAAACCCCTATTAAAGTTTATTTTACACCCTTCCTCAACTTGATCACTACGAACTATTTGAGATTCAAAAGAAATATTCACATGCAAATCTTACTAGAGTTGCTAAATTTGGAAACCAGCTGTACTAGAAAGATGATATCTTTACCATAATTTCGAGTGCTCATAAGAACGCGCACAGAAGAAGGTAGCAAGCAGAGTAGCACGTACCTATGATAATCGAATGTGAATTTTTCAATTTGAAAAAAATTTCCCCAAGGTATATTTTTTAGGAAATTGTCTCTTACAAGAATGTTGGGTTTTATAATATAGTGTAGCACGTAACTATGATAATCGAATGTGAATTTTTCAATTGAAAAAAATTTCCCCGAGGTATATTTTTTAGGAAATTGTCTCTTACAAAAATGTTGGGTTTTATAATACAGAGTAGAATGTTCCTAAGATAATCGAATGTGAATTTTTCAATTGAAAACAACTTCCTCAAGATATATTTTTTGGGAAATTTTCTCTTGCAAGAAAGTTATGTTTTATAATGCAGAGCAGCACGTACCTATGATAATAGAGTACGAATATTTCAATTTAAAAAAATTTCCCCGAGGTATATTTTTTGGGAAATTTTCTCTTACAAAAATGTTGGGTTTTATAATACAGAGTAGCACGTACCTATGATAATTGAATACGAATTTTTCATTTTAAAAAAATTTCCCCGAGGTATGTATATTTTTCGGGAAATTTTCTTACAATACTTTTTCAGCTGAGTCTAATTTAATTTCATAAAGTATTTGAGATTCCTAAGCAATATTCGTATGATATTATTAACAGAGTTGCCAACTTAGAAAAATAATCATATGAAACAGATATAACTGTTCGATTTCTTATGCTACGATAATAAAGAGTAGCATCTACTTATGATATTTTCAAAGCTCTCAAGTATATGAACTTTTTAGTTGAGAAAGAGCGCTCCTGAGGTGTATTTTTTATAAAATTTCTTAAATACGGTGAGATTTAAAGGAAAATGATAATTTTACAAGTGGTGCCAATAATGAGTTTATTTTCTAGACCAAATTAAAAATGAATTTTTATATTGAAAACAGTTCGCCTGAGGTATGTATATAACTTGAACATATACCCTTTAAACTTACCACGAAATTTGTAACACCCAAAAGGAAACATCGGAGACCATGTTAGATATAGTACATAAAGGATAATCCATTTCGAGGTTCCCTAGTTTTTTAAATAAAAACACACAGAAATTTAAAAAATTCAAAATGAGGAATGTTTATAATCATTCGAAAGAACATTCTTTTGCATTTACTTTTTGAAGATTATCTTTTTCAAATGTTGGTCGCGACTATGTATCAGAAGGTCCAGCCATTCGGTCCAATTTTCGATGACTCGTTCGAGCATTTCAACTGGTAACTGGCGAATGGAGCTCCAGGAAAAAGTCTAACAGTATGATATCACACGATTTTGGTGGCCAATCGACGGGTCCAAAATGTGAAATTGTTTGCTCAATGAATTGTTCTCTTAATAAATTCATTGATTAATAAGATGTGTGGGAAGTGATATGGCAGGAGTAAGTTTTCCTTTGCCACTGTTAAACGAAAAACCGATATTTTAGTTTTGCATATTAAATTCATAATTTTTTCAAAAAAGTTATCTCTTATACATTAACTATTTACTTCGCTTGCCTATTACATATGCTCACACACATCCTCGTTTAATTCATAAGTTTAAGTGCACAATTTATTTCCCTCGCCACATTATAAGCACATCCTTTGCTAGTCAATTCTCCACATGCCAGTCTTCTTTTCAATACTTTTAATTTGGTCCTGCAATATTTTGTACTCCTTATAATTTTAATTACATGCGTTTAATTACTTCTCAATAAAACAATTACAGCGCCCCACACACTTACCCCGAATTCATTATTATTCTTACTCTTTGATGATTTTTAATTAAAAAATTACTTATTACACTCGTGTGCTCAAACGGTTGCACGCAGAGCAATATGACTGCAGTCGTGCAGATGCAGAGAAATATCCATACCTTATACTATAACGTATGTTTGTTTTTATATGTATGTATGTATGTATGTAGTACCGTACACAGCGTGTTGTAAAATATTGATTTATTGTGAAGGAAATAAGCTTCTCACTTTTGTAATGCAAGTAGCTATTTAAAAGCGCGCATAATGTTGCATGCGCCTTTGGACCAGAACGATTTAAGTTCTGGTTTTTCGTAAACCATAAATTTTTGGAAAATTACATAAATACTAATTGAAGCGTACCTAACATTTTGTCTCAATGGCATGAAATAAATAATAATATTCTTATATTACTGTGTATTTGTTTGAAAACTCGTGCTGCCTTAAAGTATGCAACAAATTTAGCTTTTTGCCAATACATACTATGTTACATTCACAAATTTTCATTTGCACAAACAGATATTTATTGCATGCGATTTTTTTTTTTTCAAATGCAAATTTATTGCAATCCAAATATCCAGCCAATGCGATTTCGAATTGTTTTTTGATAATAAATGACAGTAAGTCCGCTTTTCAAAGAAAATTTCAAACAAGATATTCGCTTCTCAAACACATATTTTTTGCATTATATATTTTATCAAATACAATATGTGATTTATATATCAATCCGATTATCCAACCAATGCGATTTTGAAATTTTTTCCTAAAATTAAATTTATTGCATGCAATTTTTATATCAATCCAAATATGCAACCAATGCGAATTCGATTCTTTTTTTTTTTTGAATTTTTATCTCAAATTAAATTTTTTGCATGCGGTTTTATATCAATATGTGCAACCGATTGCACTCGATTTCGATTTTTTTGCAATTTTCTGAAGAATGCTACTGAATGACGAAAAGTGAGCGTTTCAAAGAAAATTTCAGGCAACAGCAAGTAAGGAGATAATATTAATACCAATAATAATATTATACAAAGGATGCTAGTGGTTAATGAAACTACATATTTCATTAAAATATTTCTGATAATGAACATTCTGAGAGGGAGGAAGAAACAAACCTCCTTGAACATGTTTTTTTGAAGTTATACTTCTTATACGAGTTCGGAAAAGGTTACGATAGATTCAGGTTGCGCAACCTTGCTCAATATGAATCTACGCAACCTTGTCTGCGAAGATGTTCGAGCAGCAAGCGAAGCGGTGACAATCGGCGATCGTTTGTTCGTTTCTTTCGGCACAGCTCGGCTTTTCTACCAACAACACAATGTTGCCATGCTTATGCTGTTGTTGTTTTTGTAGAACAATGTTTCAATTTTTGGTTGGTGACATATTCAATTAAAAATAAATTCTGTTGGGATTCGAACCTACGTGCTCGTCGTAACTTTTCAAGAGCTTACCACCAACACCACTGTATTGCGTTGTCCTAATTATGGTTTGGTTATGCATGAAAAAAATATACAATGGATCGCTGATTGTTACCTCTTTCCTTGCTGCTGCTGCGCATATGTATGTTTGTATGCTTGTGCATTATTGAAGTTATGCTTCTTTTTCTTTCGTTTGTCTTTCATTTCTGCGAATTCTCAACTATTTTGTTTGGTTTTAAACTTATTGCATGCAATTTTTATATCAATCCAAATATGCAACCAAGGCGAATTCGATTTTTTTTTTTAATTTTTATATCAAATTAAATTTTTCGCATGCGATTTCTTATCAAACACATATTTATTGCATGCGATTTTTATATCAATATATGCCACCGATTGCACTAAATGCTACCGAATGACGAAAAGTGAGCTTTTTGAAGAAAATTTCAGACAACAGCAAGTAAGGAGATAATATTAATGCTAATAATAATATTATACAAAGGATGCAAATGGTTAATAAAACTACATATTTAAAATTTTGCACATAATAATCTAAACAAACCGTCTGAAATTAATTGAAAAGTTGGAAATAATTTTATTTGTTATACTATGGGGCCTGGGTGGACTACCTGCCGGAGTAAAATCAACGCCTTAAGGACAAACAATCATCATAAAAAATTGAGGGATTTTTGAGGACGAAGACACACATACAAGATTTTTGAAATATATACATACTTACATTGAATCTATTATATATACTTATATTAAATCTATTAGAGGAGTAAGACACACCTACATGATTTTTGCGATACTTACATTGTATCTATTAGGGAGCGAAGACACATATACTTTTCTTAATGGTTCAACGTACTTATCGTCACTCAAAATGCAAAATAAATAAACATCCGTTTTGGTTATAACATGGTTATATATTGGTTAGATATTGGTTATATCTGAGAGCGGAAGCTTTAAATTTTAATATATTATATACATATGTAGTGTATCGTAAGCAACAAAAAACTGGTTTCGATAATTTCGATGATACTTTGTTTTGTACTTCAGTTAACGATCTATTATTTCCATAGTGATCGCTTGTACTAAACTACATTTTCGACCTACACCATTAACTGGATGTACAACAACAAAAAGTATATATTTAAATACATTATATTTTTGAATGTTAAGTTCAGTTATATTTGCGTCGTACTTACGTATGACATCCACCGTTTCCAGCATTTTACTAAAGTCAATGGAACACCATCCCTTTTCTAAACAATTCCAAATATCTTGTTTTCCACCCTCACTTGTAATTATATAAAGTGCGAAAACTAATGCGCCCTTGTTGACGAGTAGACCACGAGTGACGAGCATTTCTTCAATGCATGAATTAGGAAATACTATGTAGAATTGGCAAGAAAGTGAGGCTTCACTTCATGCTTCAAGCACATTTTGCCTTATTAAATTACACAACAATTTTAATAATACGATACTTTAAATTTAATTTTTATAACAGGTAATGTTATGGTAAGAGTATTTAAGTATAGTAGCCGAGTAAATGAATTCATGACACTCGCGTGAACGAACGTGGGTTCAAATCCCTGTAAATATTAAAATGGAGAAGACAAGTTCTTTACCAGCAATTGGCTCCCAATGGATAATGTCAAGACTCTCAAGATGAAATACACCGCTATTTCTGAAACAGTCGCCTTGGCAGTGACCAGATTTAAAGCCAGAGTGGAGACAAATTTACTTGAAAATGGCGCAAATATCATAGGCCCTTTCCAACTGCACTGAAATAATCACTAGCCGGGTCTACAAGGAATGCAGGTAGAGATTAAAATGTTAACTTCTACTCAACTCTCAGTGAGCTCATGCAAAGAGTAACACTGGTGAAGCAAGGAACTTTTTCGCATAATTACCCTACAGAATTAGATGAAACTGCAACGAACTTTTACGATTTGGGTGTATCCATTACGCAGATAATTTACGGGTTAGAGATCCCATGTGATGGCCAAGAATTTTCGACCAACCAATCTTTCATCTCTTTTATTGAAGATGTTAGGGAGGCTGACTGATCTGCACTTAAGGATTAGTATTCCAAGAAATCAACTTTTATGGCACAGCGTGCCTTATTGCAAAGCTAGGGCAGTGAACACTGTCTTGTACACTCTTATACCCTGGATCGAGAGAAGCATTAGAAACAAAGAGTTGGCAGTAGGTACTTTCCCGGATTTCTCGGAGCATTCAACAATGAAGCTGAATGGAGCACTGAATAGGTTTGGAGTAGAATCAAACCTTAAGTAATTCGTCTTCTCTATATTGCAAGAGCACGCAATGTAAGCAGGCACCGCAGAAGGGGTAGATCACTCGCCTTTCTCTGGATCAAAGTCTACAGGAAAAGCTTGATGGTGCCGGGTGTTTACTTACGCTGACGATGGAGCTCTCTTTGGTAAGGGAAAATTTCTGAGCTAACTTAGGATTACTTTAGCATTGTTAGCAACTGATCTGCTGAAACGATCTCTTCATAAATTCTAGTATTGGTTTATTCACTAGGGAGTATCCGAGAACCGCTTCTACCACTAATCGGGGGAACGCGTCTTATACAGCAAGCTACCATGGAAACTCAATAAAGAGGAAAAAGCAAGGATAGCAACGTGTAGTGCACTGAACTGCTACAGTCAAGCCTTTGTGAAAAAGTGGGACTCTTACCGAAAGTAGTTCTTTGGCTCTATGAAGCAATAATTAAGCCCGAAATGTTCTATGGAAATTTTGTGTGGTAGATCGCACTGTAAAACACTATACTCGTGAAAAAATTGGTGAGTGTTCAGTATTTGTGGAGCCCTACGAATCACACTAACTATACCATACTGCATATAGCACCGGCGGCAAGCTATATGACCGCTAAAATTACCCTCACATTCAGCAAATATGGGTACTTGGATGACTGCGAGTCCGGGTACTCTGAAAAACTCGCAAACTGTGATTTAATTCTAAAATACTTGGATCACCAGGCCGCCGAGCCTAGCCCTGGCCATCGTTTTTGACGGCCCGTTGATGATGAATGTTAAGCCCCTTATCGATGTCGTGGCTGCTTATGTGACGGTTCTGGTCAATATTTTTCATAATTTCATCGACTTTTTCAATGAAAGGTCGACCAGAGCGAAGTGCGTCTTTCACATCGAAATTTTCAGAACGGAAGCGAGCGCATCATTGTTGAGCTACACGAACCAGCAATATCTCTGTTTATGTTCAGAAAGATATTGGTAGTCATTGTTGGTGTGGTTCGTAATGCATCAAAGTATTGAAGAAGTTACAGCTGTCCTAATGCTTCCACTACATAAATCAGTATTAACATAAATGTATCATTAATTCCTTAATTTTATTTAAATTTTATCCGCCCCTAAATGTATACTACTTTTATTTTTTTCGTACAATTTTATTTTCATTTATATCATTAACAGTTATCATAGCTCACTGAGTGCTTATAAGACAATTATTTTATACATTAAGTATATATACCGTTATAGTAATTTCTATACATTTTTTGTTAAAAAAATAAAAAAAAACTTATTTTCGGCCACAAGACACAGAAATGAATTTCACCAAAAGACCTTCGAGTGCATTTAAATTATAACTTAAAATATGCGTTCGCTTATGTAGCTAAAAACGTAAACAGAATTTTTTATTAAAATATTGTTGTTTAAAATTAATATGAATTGCTTTTCGATTGCGTCATTTCGCAGAGCACGCTTAATGCCACGCCAAATACTGCTGAATCAAATGTCTTTTAGTGAAATTAAAGTACTACAAGCCAGCAGCTGTGGTCGAAATTGCTCGGCGAAGGCAATGACAGCGCCAAATGTGTCGTCTGCGTTGGTGCCACAGCGACTGGCAGTGTGTGCCACAAAATTCTACGCCATAAATCAATGAGAAAATGAAAGAGAGAAAATTAAATGCAAATGCAAAAATAAAAATAATAAAAAAGTTGAAAAGGAAAATTGCAATGCAACAACAAAACGAAAAACAGAAATTATACGCAGAAATGAATTGGTTGCATGCAAATAAATAACGTTAATGTGAGCGGACGACATGCAAGCAGCGCGTAAAGCAATGAGGCAAACAAGCAATAATAAAAAAATAAACAAAAAAAGAAAAAAAATAAGAAAAAATTAAAAAAAATTAAAAATAAATTTAAAAAAAAATAATAAAAAGCAACCCAAACAAAAACAAAGAATGCAGAAAATAAAGAAAATTATTGTAAATAATTGCGTCAGAATTTATGGCTACGCCTTTTTATAGCTACCAAGGCTGCAGGGCCTGAAAATATGTGAGACATATTACATATACAAGTATAAAAATATAAATCAGTATGCCTGCGCCTGTGTGTCTCGTGACCAATCGAACGTAGAAATTACTACAGCATACACTCATTAACGCCGTCAAGCCGCATAGGCGCGCACTTGCCGCTGCGTTGTCTCCAATTCTTCAGGCGCCGCTTCGCTACCTACTTCCTCCGCGCTTTGTCTCGTTGCAACGTTAGCGTCATCGTCATTTTCATTTTCATACGCATTTCCTGTTGCATCGCCTTCACCAATCGCCTGCTCATTTGTCGTCGCTGCGCCTGCACGTTCGCCACGCATCGCTGCGTCCGCCTCACGATGATCCACGGGCAGTTTATCGAGCGCATCGAGTATATATTTCATTGTGCGTCCAGCGCGTGGCAACATTGCATCCAGCCAGCTGCTGCGTCGTCCATGCTTGCCACCGCTCTCACCGTCACTGTCATCATCGATGAAGTCATCGTCGCCACCGCTCAGCGATCGTGCGCCACCCAAGTAGTCGGTGTAGTCATAATCGGACACCAATGGATTTACTTTCGAGTAGTAAATGGCGGCGAAAGTTGAGTAAATAATCAGCAATGCGGTGCCAGTCTGCAAATGAAGACACAGGGTAGAAAAAAAGATAATATTGAAATGAAAATGTGTGTCGAATTGAAATAGAGAAAACTTAAACTACATGTGATGGTCTTATTTTGTGGTACTTATATGGTATACAAGATATATATATCTATACTAATAGATATGTATTCCATGCAAAATTGATTGACATTTAATTTTGATCGCTTGATCAACATATGATAAGATTTATTGTACTATATGATATATAAGGTGTAACGGATTCTTTAATAGGGACGCTGCAAAAGCAGACCGATAGGCGACAACAAACGATGTCATATTTTTTTCACTCTTTTGACTTTTGCTCTTCAGTAAGGTTTGTCATTTCATCATGGAATCCAACAAAGAGTAGAAATTATTAAAATTTACTATCGAAATTCGAAATCAGTGGCCTCAACTTAAAGAGCGCTACGCCCAATTTATCTTCGTCATAATCGTCCTGTCTGATCAACAATTGAGTCACCATTGCATCTCGAAAAAATGCCGGTTTGGTGCAGTTTATGGGCCGGCGGCGTCATTGTGCTTAGTACTTCTTCCGTGATGATCAAGACCGGCATGTTATTGTGATTGGGAATGCTACCGCTCAATGATAACCGAATGTTTTTGGCCCGAATTGGATGCTATATACTTAGAAAATATAGTCCCACAGGATGGCGCTACAAGCCACACAGCGAATGCCACAATAGATTTATTGAAAACCAAGTTTGGTGAATGTGTTAGAAATAACCCAATCAATTGGCCGTCTCCGTCGTGCGATTTGACGATTTGACGTCTTTAGACTGTTTCCATTGGGGCTACGTGAAGTCTATGATCTGTGCCAACAAGACAGTGGTGATTGATGAACTTCGTATGAATATCAAACATGAACTTACTTTTATATTCTTTTGTCAGTATTCTTTAAGGCATGTTACTGTATGACAACAAAGCTGCCGTTCAAATTTCAGGCTGTACATTCAAATAAAGGGTGTTTTTTTAGACATGAGGTTTTCAAGAATAAATAAAGATGCATATGATTTAATCTTATGGCCAAGAATTCAGTATTTTTATATCGGACAAGTGACTGTCGCGGTTGGTTCGATTAAATTCCAGCCGAGTGGCCCAAATTTCGACCAATTTTTACAGCAATTGAGGCCGTATGTCAGCAATAACACGCGGAGTATTCTTTTCGAAGGCGTCAATTGTCTTGAGACTTTTTGAATAGACAAGCAACTTCACAAAAAAAGAAATTTTTTCAGAAAATCTGAATCGGTGACCCGTTAACCCAACGTGCATCGCGCTTCATGATCGTGCAGCTTCAACGCTTGCACGAGTGCGATTTTGCAAACCCAAGATCCTTATGCGAAATCCTCATTCAGGTATATGAGCACAGCTTCAATTCTCGCTTGCGATGCCGGTTGGACTCATTCGGGTCTTTTTCGATACTCTGCTTCACAGCAGACCAGAGTAGAGGGTCTTCAGATAGTCTCTCATAAGACAGTACTATCATACATGCAGATCCTAGACGGTTAATGTCAAAATTTCAGTTCCTGTTCGTGCCTCAAACTTTAGAAAAATTAAAAATACGGTTCGCCAGAAAATAGACTACCATGACGGATAACATTACAAAAGTACCGGATCTCGTCCTTTTCAGACCACTTATTAAACATATGGAATAAAACAGCCGCCATCTCAAAGAAACGCGTAGACCATATTTTGCATGAAATTTTAGGCTTGAAAACGCTTTCGACTCGGTAGATGCTCCACTAGTTCACTCTGAACAAAAATCACAGACCAGTGTGTAACGCTCTTTAACCCCAAACAGAAGATGCGTCATTTAGCGACCTGCGACTATATGCGGTCCACAGATACACACCAGAGATCAAGACGAAACAATAACTTCACTTCTCCTTCGTAGAACAAAAACCCTGACCTAATGACCGAAAATGCAATACCCATGGTTGCTGTGTTTAATAGGATGTGATCTTTATCGAGCATCTGGGAAAAGAAAAGAGCCTCAAGACTGTTTTATAACAATCCTTCCAGACCGCACCGGAGATCTAGCTCCAAAAAAGGCAAAGAGTTACCATATATTAACCAGAAATATGATGCCACAACTTTTCTGAGATGCATAAGATGTGATCTATATCCACCATCAAAGAAAAGCAAAAGATCGCTGAATTTTACTCTAACAAACCTGACGGCATAGAATTTGGAAAAGTGATGCCAACCGTGATTCGTAAGCTATGATCTACATCGACTTCCTGGAGAATTTTGAGAAATTTGTCGAGCTAGGCTACAAACTTCTCCTACATTTATATCAAAACCTACAGACCTTTAGAAAATAAAAGTTGCAAACGGTTTAAGGAAGTTGGAGCTGGGCTAAGTATAAAAAACTAAAAGCAGAATATGTTGATCATATTTTTGGTCAGACCACCCACGAAGTACTTAAAATCAGCATTTTTTTTAATGACGAACTGATGAAGGCATTTTAGAGCTCCTAAAAGACAATGCCAATTTTTCTATACGTTTCCAGTAAAAATTAAAAAAAAAAAATTAATCAGAGTAACAGAAGAGCTAATAAAGTTTTTATATTACAACTTTATATTTAGTTACTTTAAAAAAAATCTGAAATATTTTCTTTAATATTCGTAAGCTAATTCCTTCAAGACCCGCATGGCAACTCAAGTAAATACGAATTTCTTTTATAAAATATATGAATGCTCGCAAAAAAGAAAGCACCAAAATTTCAGAATATCGACAATTTTTTTCGAAGAAATTCAACAAATTTTACGAACACAGCGAAATGAACTTGCTGCTCAACTGCTGAAAATGACACTTCAATTATAAATTCGCTCGCATGAGCATGTGCGAGTGTTAATATATTGCTGTTCTGACTGTTTATATGTGTTGTTGTATGACATGTGTGTTGCTGTAGACAGAAAATACAACTGTATCAAATATGAAAATACGCTCATAATTCAACGTAGCAGAAGTATGTCAAACTACCGCTCGACCGCAAAATTTTAATTTGTTAAACGCCGTAATGTATGCTACGCGTTTTCCGTTACGCATTATTTTTATACCCTGAATGGGGTGTATTAAGTTTGCCAAGAAGTTTGTAAATGTTTTCTAAAACGGCGCTACAATCTACTAATAAATTGTTCATATCGGACCATTATAGCATATACTAGCTGTCATACAAACTGTCCGACCCAATTCAAGTTCTTGTATGACAAAGTTGTCTATTTTCGAAATTATCTATACAAAATTTGGCACAGATTGGTACTCAAATCATTGCAACAATACCCGAGAATATTTTTTAGATCAGACCACTATAGCATATAGCTGTCATACAAACTGACCAATCCAATTCAAGTTCTTATATGGGAAAGTGGTTTATTTTCGAAATTATCTTTACGATATTTGGCACAGCTTATTATCCAAGGCATTGCCACAATACCCGAAAATGTTTTTTAGATCAGACCACTATAGCATATAGCTGTCATACAAACTGACCAATCCAATTCAAGTTCTTATATGGGAAAGTGGTTTATTTTCGAAATTATCTTTACGATATTTGGCACAGCTTATTATCCAAGGCATTGCCACAATACCCGAAAATATTTTTCAGATCAGACCACTATTGCATATAGCTGTCATACAAACTGACCAATCCAATTCAAGTTCCTATATGGGAAAGTGGTTTATTTTTGAAATTATCTTTACAAAATTTGGCACAGATTATCAAACAAGGGATCGCTACAATATCCAAACATATTTTTCAGATCGGGCCAATATAGCATATAGCTGCCATACAAACCAAAATGTCAAAATCAATATATAGATATTTTATATCCTTTAATGTCATAAGAAATTCACATGTGCAGGGTATCATGGCTTCGTTGCAGCCAAAGTTAATGTTTTTACTGTTTTTTTTTTTTGCTACTCACTGCTTTTCGCAAACGCACTGATGCACTCAGCTGCGAAAAATTTTGCATGGCTGCCAATTAAATGACTGACCTTACCTCACCTGTGCAGCAGCAAAAAAAAGAAGGGAAACGATGAAAAATTACAAAAATAAAACAACAACAACCACAAAATGAAATCCGAGCAGAAGAAACACCGTTGAGTAATGATAATTATAACCGCAGGAGAATATCAAGTGAAGAGGAACAATAAAAATGAAGCAAACAAGCACACACATACATACACACATGAACAAGTAAAAACTCTTGGCTGCTACACAGAAAATGCGGCAATGAAATCTACAGAGAAATACCGTTGAAAATTATACGAAAGACATTAATTAAAAGTGGGCATTGAAGAAAGCACGGCGCGCGGTGGCGTAAAGTGCGCGCAGCTGCAAGTTGCACTCAAATTAAGTGGTGCAGCTCATATGGCAAGCGCTGATGCTGAAATCTCTTGCGGGTCAAGTCCAGCTGTCAAAAGCACAGAAATACCACACGGCGTTATTCGGTTTACTTGTTTTTCATCTAGATTTTTCTGCGAAAGTTTACCGCTTTGTGCCGATGCGCGGGCAAAAAAATGGCGTTAATTTCACAAATAGCGAAAAATCTTTAGCCAAAAAGCCTAAACGCGCTTTTTGCACGGACTTTAAATGCAAAATGGTGCACACAGACACACTCACGTGCAAATACACACTAACACTCGCACACTCACGTGCAAATGTGCGCTTCATTCAGCGGCGCTGCGTTGATGGCGCTTTTGTGTTGCGCGCTTTCAGGCGCCCACATGGAAAAACTCGTTAAATGAATGGTGATTAACTTACGGGTGCGCGTTACAGCAAATGCGCAGAAAAACTGAACGCAAACACAACTATATATTTATGAATACACTTCGACATATGCTTTTAAGCACTGCATTTGTATATGTATACAGTGGAGTCGCGTAAAGTTGAACCTTTTAAGAACAGAATGCAATAATTTTGTTTTGTAGTTGATCACTAAGTATTAGACAGCATAATTGTTTATTTTCATATATAATCTGGTGCATTTTAAAAGATGTTCTCATTGGAAAAGCCCATAACCATCATAAAAAATCGTTTTTTCAATAATTTTTCAGATACCTACTTTTTTTGGCACTCCCTTTATAACTTATTTTAAAAAGGAAACCGTTATGCGATAGAACAGCTTTCATTTGATACCCATTTTGTATAAGTTAATAAAAAAAAATAGGCAACCCTAATTTTTTTTTCTCATTTTTGTAAAAAAATCCACTAAGCCACCAAATATACCTATCTCGAGCATACAAATTCTACAAATTTGTTCTTTTTCCCACACATTCATTAAGATATACATATGTATGTATGTATGTACACATACGATATATCGGGTGTATATTAGACCGGATCGATTTTTTTCTGTAAATGCGGTAAATGGTATAAGGATCATTCTGATCATTTTTGCCCAAGAGATAATAAGTTATCAAAAACAAGTAAGGAAGGGCTAAATTCGGGTATCACCAAACATTTTATACTCTCGCATGATAAAGTGATAATCGAGATTTCATTATACGTCATTTACATATTTTTGAAGATAATTTCATTTAAATGTTGACCGCAGCTGCGTCTTAGGGTGGTCCATTCGGAAAGTCCAATTTTGGGCAACTTTTTCGAGCATTTCAGCCGGAATAGCCCGAATTTCTTCGGAAATGTTGTCTTCCAAAGCTGGAATAGTTGCTGGCTTATTTCTGTAGACTTTAGACTTGACGTAGCCCCACAAAAAATAGTCTAAAGGCGTTAAATCGCATGATCTTGGTGGCCAACTTACGGGTCCATTTCTTGAGATGAATTGTTCTCCGAAGTTTTCCCTCAAAATGGCCATAGAATCGCGAAATTGAAAAGTGTGTGCATGTAGCGCCATCTTGTTGAAACCACATGAGTCAACATTTAAATGAAATTATCTTCAAAAGTAAATGTCATGAACCAATCTAACGTTTCAAATAAAGAACCGATGAGATTTTGCAAATTTTATGCGTTTTTTTTTAAAAAAAGTTATCAAGCTCTTAAAAAATCACCCGATAGTATTAATAGTAGTACTAAACGATATAGTATAAATGTGTATATTAGATCGGATCGATTTTTTTCTATAAAATCGCGTATGCGGTAAATGTTTTAAGGATCATTCTGATCATTTTTGCCCAAGAGATAATAAGTTATCAAAAAAAATATGGCAACCCTACTTTTTTTTTATTTCTCATTCTTGTAAAAGAAATCCAGTGGTGACTCTCACTGTACGCAAATATACCTATTCTGATCATTTTTGCCTAAGAGAAATTGGGTCTGAAACCGACTTCGAACCACTTAAAACCTGTTTAATGTTTTTTAAATGGAAGATATACATATGTATGTAACACATAGTCTTTATTTTCACTGTTGTTATTATATACACTTTATAGAACAGCTGTGTAACATTACTAGCTCTTAGCTTTTTTATTGAAGGCATTATTCCGGTAAAGAATCGGTTGTATGGGATCTATATGTAGAGTCTTAATCTCAAAATTCATCTAAATACCAGTAATAATATCAATATCAATATCTATATCAATGCCAATATCAATGTCAATATCAATATCAGTATCAATATCAATAACAATGTCAATATCAATCTGAATAATCGGTAGTATTGGAGATATCTAATATATGTAGTTGTCCGATCTGGCCGATTTCGACAAGTGATTAATAAAATATTAAAATGCACCAATGTACTAAATTTCATTCCGATATCCCAGAAACTGCTAAAACAAATTTTATAATCCCGAAAAATTTAACTTCATCCAAAAACTTGCCGGCTAGAAACCGGTTTCAGAACTATAGTCTTGTGGGTAAAATTGTTCAGAATAATACATAGAACATTTTTCGCTGCCTGTAAATCGACCCGCTCTAATGGATGCATACATATATCTCAACCACGTCTGCGGTTAAATAAACAAATTTGGAAAAAAAACAAAAAACATTATGAATCCAACGATAGGTGTAGATAAATATTTATTTGCTGTCTATATAACTGAATATTCCACAAACTAAAAATAGGTGGCAACTCCACCAATTCTTTTTTGTTTTAAATATGCATATTTATTACAGTAAAAGCCACTAAAAATACTTAAAAAAATTATTTAAGCTGCACCAAAATAATATGGCAACCCTACTAAAAGAGCACTTTTTTCATTCTATTCATAATTTTTTGCAAATTTATATTTAAACTTACGGTAATTTAAAATATTAATTTTTTTTTTAATTTAATTTTATTAATTTTCAATTGCTGGCAACCCTATTAAAAAACATAATCAAATTATTTTTCTATCAAATTAACCTATATTTATAGTTAATATTAGACTTTACGCTATTAATTTACATTAAATGTACATCAAAAATATGTTGGCAACCCTAAAACAACATTTTTGTCATTTTAAATGTAGTGTAAGCTTAAGCAAGTCCCACTTTAATATAGTTCAGTATGCATCATAAGCTGGCATTTACACACACAACATAATCAACGCGCAGACACAACATAGTCATCATAAACGCAACACACACATATACAAATATGCAAAGACATTACACATACCCCACAAATATGCACACACAATTCGATACACATACCCCACTGTGGCTTAACGCTGTTGCGCGCCATAAAATATGCAACGAAATGGAAAATGGGCACATTGCAGCTGCCACGCCACGCACTTATAGCCGGCAAACTCTTTATTTTGACGGGAAAAACATATAGAGTTGCCAAAAAAATAAAAAAAGAAGGAAAAGTGTTAACTTTGGCTGCACCAAAATTAGAATAACCTTCGTAGGCTAAGGTAATTGTTTATCTTGAGTTTAAGCAGTTAGTTCTAGCTAGAGAAAAAAAATTTCGATGGAAGGACTTTATTCAGATCGGTCAGTGTGTATGACAGCTTTATGCTATAGTAGTCTGCTCAGAACAGGTTTATCAAGAGATTATAACGCTGGCTTGGATAATAATCTGCGATGAATTTCGTGAAGAAACCTCATCACAGAAAAAAGGTTTCCATACAAGGACCAGACTATGAACGGTCAGCTTGTATGGCAGCTATACGCTATAGTTCTCCGAACTGAACAATATGTAAGAATATCACAGTGGGATGCTAAATAATATCCATGCAAAATTTTGTGAAGATATCTTCTCAATTGAAAACATTGGTTCTGAAAGATGTGCAACTTCTTGAAGCGAAAAGCACGTTCAGAAAATTTCAGAGCAATATCTTGAAACTAACAATATCTTGGAACTAATTCGCGTATATACAGCTGGACAGAAGGGCAGACAGACGAACGTCTTTCAACCGTCTCAACTCATCACACTATAACATTTATATACTTGTATATATACTTTATAGGAGCTCCGACATTTGCTTCTGAATATTACAAACTTCTTGACAGACGTTATTTACCCTGTGTAGGGTATAAAACAGAACAGAAATAATGTGGATAAATAAAAAAAAATACGAAAACGCCTTATTTACACTAGTGTGTAGAGACTTTTATCTATTCGTGCATAAATAAGTATGTGTGTATGTGTGTGCATGTGGAAGTTTGCTCATAAGTTCGCGCTTGTTTAACGCCTTTAGTTGCAAGGTTTTACACGCTTAACGGCGTTGTTGTTTTGCGCGCCTTAAACCTCGCGGCAATTGCTTTACTCACTGCATGCAGCTATAAGTATGAGTGTATTTGTGTGTGCGTGTACGCGTGTTTGTCTCATAAGTGCATGCTCTGGCCGTATTTGTATGTCGCAGCTATTCATTTACATATTTTTTGATTCACATGTACCCCACTTCACATATACTCCGCTCTGCCCCTCTCTTATATCTCCTAGAGGTACTTTACTCATCCATTTCATTTCTCGCGGTGTTTTTGCGCCACAAATGCCTTCCCCTTAATGCAGTCTTCAGGCTTGTATGCCAATTTAGTTCATCCATTAGAATTTGCCACGCTCGTACATACGTACTTAATTATTTTATGCGAATAAAATGCAATGCGATGAAATGAAAGGAATGGGGAGCACAAAAACGCCAAAGCATACTTGCCACTTTTCATATTCACACTTAATTCGCTGGTACTTGTAATCAACAGCTTTCTTATATAATAAATACATGTATATGCATAGTTCTTGGTATATCTGTATACGTGCTTTCATTCAACAAATTAAATGCTCTCACTTTTCATTGACTTTGCTTTTGTAAATTTTGTTTTCTTTTGAATTATTTGCGGTTAGCTGTCGGCATTTACATTTGGTTTTCAAGTATTGCTTTCAAAGCGTAAATATTTGTATAAATATTTAACTAAAATAAACATGTACGTTTTAACAAAAATTTGAATTTATGTCTTTATCTCTTTTAATATTTTATATTTCGAAAAGCTTTTATAAAATTTATGGAGGAATTCATTTTCAAACGGTTTTATACACTTGCAAGTCAGAAAAATCGCAGTTTTTGCAAGTTTTCTTTGACGATCAAGAAAAGGTTAAAGCAATTACCCGTCTGAAGAACAACAAAGCGGCGGTGACCGATCAATTGCCGGCCGAGCTATTCCAATGCGGCGGAGAAGAACTGATAAGGAGCATGCATCAGCTTCTTTGTAAAATATGGTCGGACGAAAGCATGCCCAACGATTGGAATTTAAGTGTGCTCTGCCCAATTCACAAAAAGGAAAGCCCACAATCTGCGCCCGCTACCGTGGGATAAGACTCCTCAACATCGCATGTAAGATTCTATCGAGCGAGCTGTGTGAAGATCAGGAAAATCGATAATTGACCAGACATTCACCATATGCTAAATCACGGAAAGGGTCCGTGAAAGAAAGATCGACATACACCACTTCTTCGTCGATTTCAAAGCTGTGAAAAGCACGAAAAGGAGCTGCCTCTATGCCGCTATGTCTGAATTTGGTATCCCCGCAAAACTAATACTGATGTGTAAATTGATGTAGAGCAATACCAAAAGCTTCGTCAGTATAAGAAAGGACCCCTCCGAGCCGTTCGATACCAAAGGTTTCAGAAAATGCGACTCTCTATTATGCAACTTTTTCAATCTACTCTTGGAGAAAACAATTCGACCGTAGAGCTGAATAGAGACTGTATAAACTAGATAAGGAGGCAAGACGAAATATCTCCTGTCATAAAACAAACATTCGTCGCACTCGCCACTAGGCTCCCACGTCACTGTTGACAGGCATAACTTTGGGAACGTAAATAATTTCGTCTATTTTGGAACCAGCATCAACACCAACACCAACGTCAGCCTCGAAATCCAACGCAAACCCTTTCCAACAGGTGCTAGTAGTTCAGAGTAGTTCATTACCAATCCAAGTATAATACTTTCCTTTGGTCAGACATAAACCCTAACATAAGCTTAGAATACTTATTATACTCTGTGGCGAGTGAGTAAATAAAATGTAAAACTGTTTAAACTAATCTTTGAACCATCATATTTAAATTTAAATTCTTTAATTGATACCAAATTTATCAACCATGAAAATGACAACCCGTTAAAAAACTCAGACTGCAGCTCGTCAATTTAGTTATGTGCCACATAATAATTTCCGGTTTGTTTGTCAACAGCGTTTGACAATAAAGCGCAGCCAGACCGGTGAACCATGACAGGTAAGTGGGCTTGCAGGAAATGTACCACAGCACACAAATTTTTTTATGTATTTATAAGTACATCTGTACGTATTATAAATAACGGAGTATTTGTTTTGCCATGCAGTTATATGTGGCAATATTACATGTTGCCATACGTCAGCCGCGAGCTATGTTGGTGACAGCAGCAGCAGTAAGGCATGCTGAAGAGAAGAAAGAAAGCATACAACTCTTGGCAAACTGACAAAGCCAAACACAGGTTTACAACAACAGTCAACAGTTTTTGGTCTGTCAGTACCAAAAAAAGTTCCATAATATAGCAGCACAACACATACATATGGCAACACTGTGCATTCGCGTGTCACATTTAAGTAAGACAAATTATTTTTACGCCACTCATTTGGTGGAGCGCATAATTTGTGACCAGCCGAGTCCGCGGATTCTTCGTAATGCACAATCGCAGTCACCAATACTCGTACACGTTGCATATGCATACATATGTGTATATATCACGTGTGTGATATATTTTTATATGATTTGGAGTGCATATGTCGGTCGCAGCTACCTTTTATGTCAAACTTTTGAATGATTTCTCGACTGCTGTCACGTGTCGTCCGCTTTTTTCGCACCTGCCAACCCAGTTTTGAGTGAGTGTGTCTTGTCAACGGACTTTTGCGCCAACTGTAGACGTTGTCTTACTGAGTTTTTAGCGTATAATCTAGATGGATGATGTGTGAGGGAAACGTGGATTACAAGTGAAACGCATGAAATGAGTTTATGAAGAAAGATGTGGACATGTGTTCTTTAACATTCGTATAAAACATACAAACGAGCATTAAACATCGTGGCCTGAGAAGTCGGAGCAACCCTTGTGTAGACTGCTCAATGAACAGTTATGCTCTACTTCCCCGAAATAAATGTGGATTGTAAGTGGAACCTAACCTGGCATATGTGGAACGTAAGAAAATATTAATACGAATGTCTGTAATTAACTTTAAGCGTTCATATTCAAAACAAATGGCATGTGGACTGTAAGTGGAACGTATTTCTTAATTCAAACACACATTTTTTAGAAAAACTTTAAAGAAATTTTTGGTTGATAATGACCTGATGGGGTGTGGAATACATGTAGACATTTATGGATTGCATAGAAAATTATCTTGGCTGGTGAAAAGAAGGTTATATCCGTAGAAACCTATGAAGACTGATCATCAGCAGATATTATCTACAACTCTGAAATAAAAATGGATTGTGTGTGGAGTCTAAACTAACAAAGTGGAATGCAAAAAATATTAAATTTGACTCGTATACTACTTTTTATGTTAGTTTTCCAAAACAAATGGCAAATGAAATGTATATGGAATGTATTTCTTAAATCAAATATATATTTGTTAGAAATACTTTAAAGAAATTTGTAGGAATTTTGTGGACTGTATAGAAAACTCTTTTGGCTGGTGAAAAGAGGCATATGTCCGTAGAAACCTATGAAGACTACTCACTTAGCAGTTATTCTCTACTTCCATGAAATAAATGTGGATTGTAAGCGGAACCTAACCTGACAAATGTGGAATGACAAAAAATTTTGGCTGGCATAATACCAACATTTTTCTCTTTCAGAAAAGTAATATCTGAAAGAGACAACATGTGGAATGTATGTAGAAGGTACTATTTTAAATAAAATTTCTAAAGAAAGTCAAAATCATATTTCTTAGGAATAAATTAATAAAATTTGTGTTTATAGCAAACTGACGGGTTATGGAATGTATTTGGAACTATTGTGTACTGGAGAAATTGTAGAATGTATCTGAAATAATTTCCAAAAAGAATCGGAAAACAGTATCATGATATAGAACATCAAAAGATGAATAATTAAATGTATATGGGACGTATTTCTTAAAAATAAAATAAAATTGAAAGCCGAGAAAAATATTGGTTAAGGAGAAATAGTTTAAATATGACATTTTTTTCGCAATATATGTGTAATCAGTAATATCACAACAGCTTAACGGAGCATGAGATGAATGGGGAACAATTTTGGATTATATGTGAAGAGTTTTTGAATAGTGGGCTAACCTGACATCTGTTAGCCAAGTGGCAATAAGATTCCAACGACTTCGGATTCACTGTGTGTACTAAGAGCCTGAATAATAAAATTAATAAAAAAATTTATTAGCGTTCGCTTCACTCAGAGATTTGTAAGATCAACTCAATTTTATTTTATGCCGAGCAAAGCTTGGACTCACCAAGAGTTGGAACACAAGTAAAATTTTGTTACCAATGGGCGACTGGTCGAAAGTGGGAGTAGGATGAATTCCTAAACAGGAAAATTCCTCAGATTACGGAGCAGTCATTATAAAGAAACCCGGCGACCATGTCATTATTAGTCAAGGGTTTAAATACGAAGATGAACTGGGGGAGCTTCTTTTCATACGAAGAGCGGTAACTTGTTCACAGTAACGAAAACAGAAGTATATGGAGATCTCAGAAAAATGTTGATAACCATCGGAGACTGGTCGAAACAGAGAGTAGAGCGAATTCCTAACCAGGAAAATTCGTCAGCACAACAAAGCTATCATCATATAGAAAACTGGCAACCAAGCCAATATTAGTCAGGGGTTTCAATACAAAGATGGACTTGTAGAGCCTCTTTTCATACGAAGGGCGATTTCTTGTTCCCAGTAACGAAATCAGAAGTATAGAAAGGTCTCAGAAAAGGAGAGAAATTATATATTTAGATCAAGTTTGAAACTCTTTCTCAAAAAGCATACCAAATAATTTCCATAAGAAATGTACATACATATACTCTATTATCAAACAACCATTTAGTATATATAATTTTAGTTCCAGGAGTTTAAAAATAGCACCATTATTTAACAAGACAAATTCAATCATTATTTCGAACCACTCACCTGAAAAACAGCCCAGAATTTGTACGAGCCTTCGGTGATGACAAAATCATAGTAGCCCTTCAGCGGATCGCCTTTGATGTAACGACCTTCGCCCACATCAGTCGATTCCGTCACAGCGGTGTCAGTGCTTTGACGTTTCTCACGGTTACCCTGAGCATTTTGGCGCGCCATCGTATCACCCTTTGAGCCCGCGTTTCTATTGTTGCCACCATTGCTGCTGCTGTTGGCAACCGTCTCTTCCACTTCGCTGCTCGTCACAAACTCAGTTGAGGTCGTACTTTGCGCTGTTGTTGTTGTTTTTGTCGTCGTTTTAGGATTTTTAGTCGCTCTGTTGTTTGGCTTAACTCGTTTTGCCGCATTTGGGGCAGTTGCACCGGTCACCTCGCTGCTCTCCGCGCTGCTGCTGCTGTTATTCCTTTGTGTGTATTTATCGTTCGCGCCGATTTTGGGCGGCTTTTTCGAATTGATACGCGTTTGTTGTGCAATTTGCTGTTGACGACGTTTGGCTGCCTCTTGTTGTTGTTGCTCTTGCTGTTGTCGGTGTGTCGCGAGCGAATTCCAAGCGGCAGAAAACGCCTGGTAAATGTCCCACATGGTTTTGAGGCTTTTCAATGTGGATAACAGTGAATTCTCAGTGGGCGGGTTGTTGTTGTTGTTGTTGCTGCTAGTGGTTGGCCGATTGTGCGGGTCGGCCCCCTGGACCGCCTGCTGTTGCTGCTCTATTGTAGTGGTCTGTTGTGGGCGGTTTTGCGGTCTAGGTTGTAGTCGTTGGCGTTTTAATAGCTGTTGTTCATATTGTTGTTTTTGTGATGACGTTAGTGCACCAGGATACTCGTAATCCTCCATTGGGCCATCGGCATCGTAAGCAGCATAGGGATCGCTGTAATGTAAATGAGTTGAAAGCGTTTAAGTATGCAATTTAATAACTTTGGATTTTAATGAGCGATTTAATGGAGTTCGTAGATGTGGTAAAATAACAGTACTTAACCTAAAGAATCATTAAAACCTGATATGGAAATGTGTAGATGTTTATTTTAACTGAACTAGTTTTCAATATACGACGTAAGAAATCCAAAGTCTCAGCCCAAAACAATGTATGGCTGCCGCCATTCGAACTAATAGGTATTCGTTAAATGTTTTAATCTTTGAAAATATAAATTTTTGTTTGATCTCCACCTCCACAGTTAGGGGCTGAAATATGGGCTGTCCGAATATATTCTTTAATAGTTAAAGATCAATGTTATTTGACAATGGCTCAACGTTCTTGGTGGATGCTTTGAGTTGCGCTGTTTTTTTTTTATATTTCAAACAATATTTGGAATTCGAATAGGTGCGGCAATAGCACTTCAGTATAAGAGAAAAATACAGATGAAATATATAATTATCTCTCTTAGCACACCTAAAAACTTAGAAAAATATGTTAAAATATCGAACACGTAAAATGCAGTGTCTAACCTCGTTTTTTAATATTCTTTGCAGGATTAAGTTTATACGATTTAAGAAGTAAGAGTTCTATTTGTTTTACTTCAGCAAACTTTCTTCAGATCTCAACAGTCGAAGAAAATATCAAACTGCAGATTCAAAGCTGACTTTTTCGTTTGGATGATACATTAATACTAAATTACTATATATACCAAATACGATCTTTAAACTGAAGAATTATTGCTTATTATATAGGTTCTATAAGCCTGAATGGCCATCTAAAAACAACGGCATACATCGGCATATCTTTGTAATAGACTTACGGATTGGAAGTATTTCAAAATTATGCTCGACAAAATTTTTGATTTTAAAGTAAATGTAACAACTCAAGACATTTTAGCAGATGAAGTTCATACGTTTACGAAAAGAACTCCTTTACCGAAACAAAAAAATACTAAATATCCAAAAGACATTTTAGATCTCATAAAGAAAAAGAGAAAACTATGTAAAAAATGGCAAATCACGTGATTTCCTCAACATAAAATAAAATTAAACAAATTAACTAAGCTTCTCAGCACCATAAAAAAGTAATTTAAACATCAAAGCATTTATAATTATATTGAGATGTTAACGCCGAACCAAAATACAGATTATTCCCTTTGGAAAGCTCTAAACAATGTTAGGAAACAAATATTGTCAAATACACCCCCTTAGAAAGCCAAACGCAACCTGGGCCAAAAGCGACGAAAAAAAGTCGAAGGAAGGAGGTTTTTGTTTTTTTTAGAGAAACTAACTAAAGGGTTTAATTTTTTTGTGTTCCATGATACTTTTTGGCAGCTGGAAGAATCGCAAAACGTAGCTGAGATCAAGTCAGCAACAAATAAAGAAGTAAAATATATCACAAAACTAGATTTAGACCAAAAAAAGCTCCCGGCTTCAACTTGGTGATTTCTGATATTCTAAAAAATTGAACGCGAAAAGCATTAGCAAAGCTTATGGCACATCGATAATGTCATGGAAGGTATTTGAAACCATTTTGGAACTAAAGCCTGGGAAAAGCGCACTTGTGGTTTTGTCATATCTTCCAAACTCACTGTTGCCTATTTTGTCCAAGTTTTTTGAAGCTGTTATTATGAGAAGACTTCAGAACATAATTGAAGAAAAGGGTCTTATAAAATTCATCAACTTGGATTTAGATCTCAACATTCCACAATCGCTCAAGTTCATACAGAAACATACAAACAGAACAATCGGAATCAATTGTTTATATAGAAAACTTTTTTATTTTGGCTTGGCTTATTTTTCAAGGCAATATTGCAATATTCAAGGAAATCGATCGGGATCGGTTAACTATAGCAAGCAGCTGCCATACAAACTGCACGTTTGGAATAAAGTGCTTATATGCCAACTTTTCCATTTGTGTAGAGTATTATATCTTCAGTGCAAGTGAAGTTAATGTTTTTTTAAATGAATTTGTTATATTGACTTTTCAAGTGTTAAGTAACGCCCTACCCCTACTCGTTCATTGCAGGTCAACTAAAGTTGCTCATACGTACTGTTGTACTACACACTATAGGTGACTCTTCACCACTGCACTCATTTTGAGCAATTTTAAGGTGAAAGCAAAAATGCCAATCGAGTGTGTGCAAAGCCACTTTCAGTAACAGCACAACAACAACAACTACTTGTCAAACATCAAACCTCACTTGAGCGAAATTACATGCAACACAAATTTAATGAAAATTCTGTTTGTACTAAGCACAACAACACACGCTATGCACTTGAACCTTACGCACTCGCCACATTACTTATCGGCTCACAAATTTACGTTCACAGTTAATTTTGTTGCACAGCAATTTTTGATATTTCCGCTGCATTGCCATATTAGCTGCTGATATTCATGCTAATGTTGCAACATGGCGCACAAACGGCATCGCAAATATTTGCACCACCACTAGCAGCCATCATTAACCGCACCGTTACTCGGGTGATGAGATGACGTGCACACACACGCCTCGCGCATAGAAGTATAATTTAAAAAGCTGCTGTGTGGTAAGCACATTGGCAAAGCGTGCGGCAAACGAGCATCAGTCACGCGTAACGCTTGCACCAATCAATGTGGCGCACACAAGGCCACACACGCATATACACACACACATAAAACAGAGAAATGCACACATGACTACCGCTTGATGGTTGCAAGTTCAGAGAGCGCACGCAAAAATCGACAACTAAATCAGCGTTGCCGCAACCACTGCTGCCGCTGTGCCACTAAAACACACACTCATATTTACAATGGCAACAACAACAACTACCCACCCACACAGTTGCACGCTTCAATGCACTCATTCACTCACTTTGCTGCTTTCGCAAAGCTGGAATTTTTCGCTATAATTTTGCTGCTGTTGTTGCCGCCAGCATCATTATGTTGCAGCAGCGTGCATTCCCTAAGCACCGTGTGGCACATAGTTTGCCAATGCGCATATGTGCATATGTGCATGTGTCTCTACCAAGCGCACAACTAATTTTGCTGGTATCGCGAGCGACAGCTTCAGCCATCGTTGTTGCAACGTCGCCGCGTTGCAAACTTGCAACTTCAAGTATAATGATAATTTTACGCTGAATTTGACAGGGAATTTCATGCATGCCACACTGTCAGTTACGCGCACAACTAACTACTTGCTTTGAGTGGAACTTCGAGCGTGTGAGCGGCATTAGTTGCGCGTTTGTTAAGGTGGCGCCGCAGCAGTTTCGCTGATTTCACGAAGCTTTAATCAAACTTGCGAAGAAGTTTCTATAATATCAAAAGTGCAAATATAACGAAAATGAAGTTTCTTAAATGGTTTTATAAGCGCCGAAGTGAGTTGAAGCAATTCTTGCCACTAATAAAAAGTTGAAATTGGCATATAAAGAAGAGCGATGGCAACGCTGAGGGAAGATTTCTTTGGATCTCCGCTACCTTAAAATTCATAACTAACTAACTAAAATACTTTTAAAATTTCATTTTCGGTCTAATACCAAATAGGTGGCATCACTTCAAAAATTTTGTATGGCAATTCGGTCAACATTAGAAACTATTTAATTTCTTTTGATGCTTATGAGATGCATACTCAACCAGTAATGTGGTACTAGTCTCGTTTAAAAACTTAATATACCTTGAGTGTAGCCACCCTACACAATAATACTGCAATGGTTAATTCATTAATTAATGAAGCCATCTCTTTCATTTTCTTTTTTCAAATAACCAAAATATAATAAAATTTTAATTTTCGCTCTAATGTCAAATAGGTGGCATCACTGCTAATATTTTTAATGGGAATTCAGTCAATATTAGAAACTATTTAATTTCTTTTGATGCTTATGAGATGCATACTCACTTTTACTCACTTGTACTGTGTTACTAAAATAACATAAAAATTCAATATGGCAACACCATAAACAAATACTGCAATAGTTGAATCCTGATTTAATAAAACTATTTAACTAGGATATATTTAAAATTTAGTTTTCGTTCTAATACCAAATAGGTGGCATCACTGCAAAAGATTTTGTTGGAATTCAGTAAACATATGAAACTATAAAATCTCGATTAATGTTTATGAGATGCATGAATAGTCACTTGTAGTGTGTTAATAATCTCATATAAAGATTCGATATATGTACCTTCTGTGTGGCAACCTTATAAATATTGCAATGATTGATTCATAATTTAATGAAGACTTCTGTTTTGTGTTCCTTTTTGAAATAACTAAAATATGTTTAAAATTAAATTTTCGATCTAATACCAAATAAGTGGCAACACTGCAAAAAAATTTATTTTAATTCAGTAAACATTAAAATCAATTTATTCGCTATTAATGTTCATAAATTGCATGCTCATTTATATTGTTTTACAAATCTTAAAAAAAATTCATTAATATATACCTTGTATATGGCAACCCTGTTCAAAATATTGTCATGGCAAATGGCGAAGCCGTCTACTAAATGTTCATTTTCGATTTTCTAGATGGTACAATATTTATATAAATTTTTTTGTTTTTTATATGTATTTGCAATATATGGCAACTCTGTTCATAAATATAAATACATACATATATTGACATATATTTTTTATGAAATTTCATTCTCAGATGTTTCGAATTTTCATATACAATTTTATAAAATTTTACTACCAATTCTAAATAGTTGGTAACCCTACTTCGGTCATAGCAGACTCAAATTTTTGCAATATTTTTAAAAATGTTTTATATAAATACTTGTTTAATTTTAAAAGTGATTTTATGAGAAGCTGTGAAAAAATGTTATCAATAAATGACCGTTGGCAACACTGAAAGTCGACATTTTTAAGTGAAAGCTTTTACTGATGTTTTTAGTTTTATTTTTCTTATTATAAATTCCTTATATTAAAAAAAAATGCCACGAAATTATTTGATGCGAAAATCTGAAAAAATTTTAATCAATAAATGACCGTTGGCAACAGTAAAAATCAAAATTTCTGCAGTTAAACTTTTACTAATGTTTTTAATTTTATTCAACTACTAAAATTTGTGAATTTTTCCAATATTAAATTCCGTATATGTATTAAGGAAATTTGCCGCGAAACTTGTAGTATTAAGATTAAGGTGGCAACCTTATTTGTTAATATTTCAAGTATTTTTTAGCGATTTAATTTTATACTGTTGCAACAATGTTGCTAAGGAGAGTATTATAGTTTTGTTCACATAACGGTTGTTTGTAAGTCCTAAAACTAAAAAAACTAAAAGAGTCAGATATAGGGTTATATAAATTGATCAGGGTGACGAGTAGAGTCGAAATCCGGATGTCTGTCTGTCCGTCCGTCCGTCTGTCCGTCCGTCCGTCCGTGCAAGCTGTAACTTGAGTAAAAATTGAGATATCATGATGAAACTTGGTACAAAACGTATTAACCTTGGCTCCATAAGAAGGTTAAGTTCGAAGATGGGCAAAATCGGCCCACTGCCACGCCCACAAAATGGCGGAAACCGAAAACCTATAAAGTGTCATAACTAAGCCATAATTAAAGATATTAAAGTGAAATTTGGCACAAAGGATCGCATTAGGGAGAGGCATATTTGGACGTAATTTTTTGGAAAAGTGGGCGTGGCCCCGCCCCCTACTAAGTTTTTTGTACATATCTCGGAAACTACTATAGCTATGTCAACCAAACTCTATGGAGTCATTTCCTTCAGGCGTTTCCATATACAGTTAAAAAATGGAAGAAATCGGATAATAACCACGCCCACCTCCCATACAAAGGTTATGTTGAAAATCACTAAAAGTGCGTTAACCGACTAACAAAAAACGTCAGAAACACTAAATTTTACGGAAAAAATTTCAGAAGACCAAGCTGCACCCTAGTGCAAATTTTTCTAAAATTCGAAAATGCATTGGCTTCTCGCCCAGATTTAGTGGACCAAAACCATATCTCATGAATTACTAGACCGGATTTTACCGCAGACATTTAAAAATTAAGCGCATCCACATTTTTACAAATTACATTTAATAGTTCTTTTATAACTGAGTGGCAACTTTTTCAAATTAAAAATTAGATATTCTTCTTCTTAAAGACTTCTAAGTACTTAAACTTTCGCCAAAATGTTTCGGCACGTCTTTTTACCATAAGCAAATTAATCTCATGGGCTTGCAACCGTCATATCAAAGCCCCACACCCCTTTTGGCATAAAATGTATCTTGCTTAGGATTTAAAATTTCAGCACTGCCTCCATTGCTCATACTTTTATGCACCCCATATCAGCTAAACAACGTCACCCTTTAAAATCTAAATGCATATACATAAGTTAATGATGCGAAGTTAATTTCAACGAGCGCCACTGCGTATGAGTGATGTATTGTATGTAGCGACTACCATATGTACGAGTGGTATGTACTCTCAGCTGTGGCGCACGCTTATTATTATTGTTTTCTCGTTAGCCCACGCGGTTATGCGGCACATTAAAAACGTATTTACGCGGTTATACATATATTACAGCTACATATACATCGATACATATGTACATATGTATACATATTACACCTACATACATACATAAATTGTACTCTGCAAATGTGTGCTAACAAGTAGTTATTTATTAAATTTGCGTTATGTTGCGGAAAACAGGAAATGTGGGTGCACAAAACAGTGTAGCAAAGAATTAAATACAAAAGTAAAGATGATAAAAAGCCTTAAACGCACACAAGTCAACCTTGGCGACAGTTATATGGCCTCATGTAAATATGAAGTCGTATATACATACATAAATATTGTTATATAATTTTAAAGAAGCGGCTGAAATGTTTACGGAAAATTTTAAAAAAGTTGCTGACACAAGTAATTGCATTAACTGCCTTTACTTATATGTACATATGTATGTAGTATGTATATACACATTAAGGTGAGCCAAAAACTGCAATAACTTTACGAATTTGTGGGTAAAAATATAAAATAAGACAACAATATCATTGCCTTTACATTTTTTCACTTTTCTAAGTTTTTATATGTATAATTTTTAATTTAAAAAAATTTCCCTCCGGTATATTTTTTGGGAAATTTAAATTTCTACAAATATCCCTTTCAGTTATGGTATTTAATTTTTTATTATTGAAAATTATTAAAATAAAATTTCCCTTGAGGCATGTTTTTTGGGAAATTTTACAAATATTGATTTTCAATATGGTAAAATTAATCAAACTTTCTTAATTAAAAAAAAATTTCCCCTGAGGTATATTTTTGGGACATTTTTTTGCTTGCTTTTGGGCTCACCCTATTACATGTGTATATACATATACATACATACATACATATGTACATATATAAATGTATGGTTGTAAAATCTACAAAAAAAATCGGTTGTCATGCAAGCGTTGGCATACATTACCAACATGGCTAATTAGCCGAAATGAATTAACGCACACACACATATGCATACAAATGTACACAGTTATAGGCGTTTTAAAAGCGCAACAATGCGAAAGCATATCAATTTTCCAGCAGCGCGCAGCCCAAAGTAAGTTTAAAAATAAGATTATGAAAAACATTTAATTACTTATTTAAAAAAGGCCACTTGAACGCCTTCAATGCGTGCGCTGAAAACTTCTTCATTTACGAAAATTTCCAAGTAAAACAAAGAAGCGAAAAGTAGCAACAACAATAATGCTCTTTTTACTCCACTCACTCATATTTACTTATACGAGTATGAGCGAAGTGAGCTTGAGCTTTGAGTAGCATAAATTTGTGAGCTGACATCTCTTGCATACCGTCAGGCGCTGTTGTCGACAAAAACTTGCTGTTTTTGTTTCGCTGCTTCAACGCCTTAATACCGAGCTTTTTAATGTTGTTAAATATGCATGCATAAATATCTACAGACCCTCATATATATACATATATATACCAACATTCAAATATACATACAAACATGCATACACATACATACATATGTACACGCGCATTAATATTTCGGTTTTATTTATACCGTCGACAAGCGGATTTTCATGCCTTTTTTTGGCAGTCAAAACTCGAGTTTGCTTTCGCTTTGTGTTTGTTCTTTGGATATACTTTATTTCTTTCGCAAACATTTTTCTTCTTCTTGCGCGTGTGTTCTTTGCCTTTTTTGTTAAGTTTAATTGGCATTTCTCCTTAACTCGCTAACACTGTTTTCCAATTTTTATTATGTGGCTCTTTCTTTTGCAGATCTTAATTAAAAACACGTTAAAATTTATTGGTTTAAAATTATGCTGAGCAAACGATGTGCTGTTTTTAATAACGGAATAAAGTAGAGTTTGAGAATAATGAGTATTTGAATTTTATATAGGTAATAAGTTCAAATTTGCGTAAAAATATAAAAATAATAATTAATTATCGGACTATTTTTTAATAACAAATTTGGAACAAAATTAAATTAATTGTTTAATATAATACACTTGTATATAAAAAATTAAAACTAAATGGCAACCCCAACACACAGTATATCGTTGTTAAAGCTAATTCTTATACATATTTTGAAAGTAGAAATAATAATTAAACATCGGTCTGATTCTTCTTATTAAAAAAAATTATAACTAAGTGGCAAACCTTACCAGAGTAAGTCGTTCTTAAAACTGCTTCTTTTCATTTAACAACAAAATTTGAATAATTTTTTTAATATAATTTACTTTTACATAAAAAAATTAAAACCAAGTGGCAACACCATCACATAGTATGTTGTTGTTAAAGCTTTTTCTTATATTTTTAAAACAAACCTGAAATTATTTTTCAATATCATTCAATTTTGCACACAAAAATTAGAACAGAGTGGCAATCCTAAAAAATTTAATTTTTTAATATAATGCACTTTTGTTTCAAAAATAAAATAAAGTTGCAACTCTAGCTCATAGTATGCCGTTATAAAAGGTGTTTCCTATATTTTTAAAACTGATTTCTATTTATTTTGTAATAAAGCTCACTTTTATATAAAGAAAATATAATAAAGTGGCAACACCAACGCAAAATATGTCGTTCTTAAGGCTTCTTCTTATAATTCAAAACAAAGTTCTTATTACTTTGCAATATAGTTCAAGCCCAGCTGCAGAAATAACGTCATTTTTTTAATATAATTCACTTTTATATAATAAAATCAGAGCAGGGTGGTAATACCGGCGCAAAATATGTTATTGTTAAAACTGCATGTTATATTTTTAAAGCAAAATTGAGATTAATTTTTAATATCATTCACTTTTACTTAAAAAAATTAAAACAGGATGGCAACACTATCGCAAGGTATTGCGTAGTTAAATTTGTTCCCTATAATTTTAAAACAAAATTCATAGTATTTTGTAATATAATTCAACTTTACAAAAAAACACTGTAAAAAATTATAACTGTATGGCAACGTCAGCACATAATATATCATTGTTAAAGCTGTTTCCTATTTTCATAAAACAAACTTTAAGTTAATTTTTAATAATATTCACAGTTCAAAAAAAAAATAGAACAGGCTGGCAACCCTATCGTAAGGTATGTCTTTGTATAAACTGCTTCCTATAATAAAAAAATCATATTATTTTGTAAAATAATTAAACATTATATACAAAAACTTTAACCGAGTAGCAACCCCTGCACAAATTCAACTAATTTCGTAGTACAAGTCCATTTTACATTAAAAATTTATATAAAAATATTTTAAATTAAAAATTTATAAATTTATAACAGAGTGGTAACTCTAGCGCAAAAAAACGTCGCTGCTCCTTAAAATTAAAAAACAAAGAATATTCGCAATATTTAGTAAAATATATTTTTTATGAAAAATTTATAACTGAGTGGCAACGCCAGCGCAAAATATGTCACTGCTCCTTAAAATTAAGAAAAAGAAATATACGCAATATTGTGTAAACTACTTCAATTTAATTTTTTTTAATTAAAAAAATTTAGCTGAGTGGCAACTACAACTCAAGGCATAAATATCACAATTCATAATTTTTCTTTATACATTATATTTCTTACAATTTGCTTTCTAGATTTCTTTAATAAATCTCTGACAATACCTTAAAATATCTAAAATAATTAAATTAATAGTTGGCAACCCTACATTAAAGTGGAAATAATTGATTTTTTATGATGCTGTTAAAACTGTCAATTCTAATTTTAAACTCAAATTAGAATAATTTTGTATAATTAAATTTTTGTTTCTAACATGTGGCAACGCTAAATTACAAACATTTAAAAATTATAATTTTTTTCGGTTTGAGAAATTGTACTAATTATTTCACATAAAAATACCAAATTTCTCTTTGGCTTTAAGAAATTGCTTTAACACTGAAAGAACTTGCTTGAACACTGAAATAATGTATATGAGAAAAGTTTTTTTTCCATAACCATGAATCACCCTGTTCAATCGCAAAGTGTGCGCCATTACCGAAGCGAACCGTATATATGTATAGGTATATATAATATGAAACCCCCCGAAAGCTGTACTTCATTTCAGCGGCTCTCCTCAAACCTGTTCAAGACATGTTTAATGCAGTTATTACGAACAACAGCAACAACAAAACCACTTAATTACGAACAATCAAGCTTTAAATTAAGCATGACACATTATTACAAGTCGCCAGCTGGCAAGTGAGCTGCTTAAAATGGCGTGGCGAAGAAAGCGAAAATCTGTCAACTGTATGTACATACTGCATATCTATGCTATAATATGTCGTCGTTGAATAAATACCCTTTTTAAGGCTACAGAACTTTATCAACTTAGAAATTCTTACAAACTCTTTAAGGCTGCCTTCTTTCAAGGTTCTAAATATGTTATCGCGCTGGTTCGATATTTACGCACTGAATTAGTGAGCAATTCGCACACTTGCAACAAAATAATACAGTTATATGGTACTCTTAGAATTTCAATAACTGCAACAGAGAATTGTGAGTACAGCTGGTATTTTTGATTTGCACTACCCGTACAGTAGAGAGGCTTCAAAGCGCTAGCAGCCTGGGAGGAAAAATTTGAGGGGGTTGTAAGTGCAATTTTTTTAGGAAAATGAGATGGTGATAAGAAAGTCTAGCATTTGCGCGAAAATGAGATCATGATGAGATATTAGAGCATTAGCACGATTCATACCCGAAACTTTAACCAAAATTTGTTGAGTCAATGTATAAGAAATTTTAAGATTCTATACTATTTATCTGGTGCCAACTCGATTATTTCCATTACCAGAGCTGGATAGACGATTCAAATTTTCGATAGCTTCACAACCTTTATTATATGCTTTGTGTCACTCACCTATTTGTCTCTGTGATAAAGTATACACCCTAAAACATTTCTTCAGCATATACGAGAATTTCGTGACCACGAATTTATTAAAAACATAAAATTTCAAGTCTTTAGGAGCGAGAATAGCATAGACAAGATTCATACCCGAAACTTTAACCAAAATGTGTTTAACCGATTAATAAGAAATGTTGAGACTATCCGCTGAGGTAATTCCATGAGAAGCACACAATTTTAAGAATGCTCGTTCTTCAAATATTTTTCTTGGTAAAAATAGTCTCGTAAATAATGTCAGCCTAGAAATCCAACGCAGGATAAATCTTGCCAACAGGTGCTACTTCGGACTGAGTAGGCAATTGAGAAGCAAAGTCCTCTCTCGACAAACAAAAAAAAACTCTATAAGCCACTCATAATTCCCGTCCTGCTATATGGTGCAGAGGCTTGGACGATGTCAACAACTGATGAGTCGACGTTGCGAGTTTTCGAGAGAAAAGTTCTGCGAAAGATTTATGGTCCTATGCGCGTTAGCCACGGCGAATATCGCATTCGATGGAACGATGAGCTGTACGAGATATACGACGACATTGACATAGTGCAGCGAATTAAAAGACAGCGGCTACGCTGGCTAGGTCATGTTGTCCGAATGGACGAACACACTCCAGCTCTGAAAGTATTCAACGCAGTACCCGCCAGGGGAAGCAGAGGAAGAGGAAGACTTCCACTCCGTTGGAAGGACCAAGTAGAGAAGGACCTGGCTTCGCTTGGAATATCCAACTGGCGCCACTTAGCGAAAAGAAGAAACGACTAGCGCGCTGTTGTTAACTCGACTATAATCGCGTTAGCGGTGTCTACGCCAATTAAGAAGAAGAAGAAGAAATAAACAGCTGACAAGCCCACACTAATTGCCATATGTACCGCAATCTTCTCAGGAATAAAAAAAGTAACACCAATCCAGAAAAATTTTTCACGAGTATAAAAGAAATAATAATAATCTAGGAATTTTTTTTTGCATTTAAAATTTTTTAGTATAGGTTGTCAAAAAAGTGTTGCGGTATTTTCGCTAGTTGGCGCTGAAAGCGCGTAGTTCTAGTTTTATTCGTCGTATCGGGTCGTGCTATACCTTTTTGGAAAGCTCATTTCACGCGCTAACAGGTGTTTGATTGATTGTCGTTTCTTTTAAGTCGTTCGTGAGTTATAGCGTCGCAAACATGGAGCAAAATAAAGAGAAAATACGGCATATTTTGCAGTACTACTCGTACTACGATAAAGGCAAAAATGCATCTCAAGCCGCCAATAAAATTTGTGCAGTTTATGGACCCGATACAGTTTCCATTTCCACCGCACAACGATGGTTTAAACGTTTTCGTTCTGGTGTAGAGGTGGTCGAAGATGCGCCACGCTCCGGAAGGCCTGTCGTCGAAAATTGCGATAAAATCGCTGAATTGGTCGAAAGAGACCGGCATAGTAGCAGCCATAGCATCGGACAAGAGTCATCAAAAATTCATTTAAATTTCAATAAAAAAAAATTCAATAAAAATACCGCAGTACTTTGACAACCCATTATTAAAAAAAATCATATTTCTTATGTTAAATTTTCCTACAAGATAGACACAACATCTTCATTTCACTATAGTGTATGTCGGTAAAAGCCTTGCCACTGTTGCTTCCACTTCAGTCAAACAGCCAATTATCCAACTTCGTTGCACAAAGCCGAAGTGCAACGCGTACACACAAATCCACACATACATACAATAGCGTTTAAATGAAGAAAACGAAATGAAATAAAGCCATAGAAAGAGTAACTACTTTTATTATTCTCTATGTTTGAGTGTGTGTGTGTGATGAAAAAAAGTTAATACACAAGATAAAAATGTATGTATTTAATTGTATAAAAATATGAATGCGCATACTGTTGCACAACATGCCAGTCGCCTACACAGCAGCTTTCTCTCCGAGCAGCAAGCACCGCGGCTTACATATTATGCAGCGTTTGACTATAAGCAGTCTTTGTTATAGAAAAATGCAGAGGCTTCTTTATTCTTATATGCTATATACACATACATACATATACAGAAAACTATGTATAAATATGCAAATAGCATTTACTCAACTATGAAAAGGAATATTAAAATGTATACATGCATTCGCACAATATCCTTTATGGTATTATAAAAGCAAATTTCCTGTATTTGAAAGAAAATTCCAAAACAACTTGTAAGGAGTTTTCGTATAGCAATAATATGATTTTTAAGTGTCGTTTCGACCTCTTTCGCCAAGACAAAGAACGGCTCGAAGTAAGGAAAATATTGCCGCCGTTCCGGCCAGTATTGCTGAAGACCGCAATTTGTCGATTACAAGACTTTTAAGAATTGGGACTGTCTCAAACCATAACAATAAACCATAAAAAGAATTTGGGCTTGTATTCTTACATATATGTAATTGTATTCACATAATTGTTCCCACTCAAGAACTTATGCCTTTGAACCACCGTAAACGAATTTGCCAATTTTTCCTTCGAACAACTTGAAAACGATAACGATTTTTTAAGAAAATCATCCTCTCCGATGAAGCTAGTTTTCATCTGAATGGTGCGGTAAATAAAATAAACTGTCGCTTCTGGTGCGAAGAAAACCCACAAATAATTCGTGAACAATCATTACAGTCACCTAAATTGACAATATGGTTTGGTTGTCGGTCTGGGGGAATCATCGGTCCATACTTCTTTCGAAATTAAGCTGATGACACCGGAGTGCAGTATAGATCGCTGATAACCAACTTTTTATGGCCGCAATTATAAAAAATTTATCTTGAAAACATCACCTACCAAAAGGACGGGGTTGAATGCCACACAGCACGTGACACAATCGAATTATTACGGGAAAAGTTCAGAGATTCGATTATTTGAAGAAATTGTAACAGTGAATGACCTCCAAGTAATTGTGATTTAACACCTTCAGACTACTTCTTGAGCGTTTAGTTTAAGTCACTCAGACACTCTTCAAGCTTTAGAAATCAATATTGAAAGTCTTTTTATGGCATACGACTTGATCAGGCAACTGGACCGCAGAAATTGTTCTCTATTTCATTGAATAGTACAGGTTCAATGGAATATTGTCGTAATGACTTCAGCCAACTACATTAGATCTTAGCGAAATGAACGAATCTTATGACGATTTTATAACTCGCCTACATACGACAGTCGGTTATAAGTAACCAGAACGAACCCGGAGTTTTATCCAGCCAAGGAGTATCAACGCCGAAACATTCGTTAGAAATGTTTTGTGCCGCTTTTTCAAAAAAAAGGTGGTTATAAGATTTCAAAGAAAGTAGACTTCATTTAATTCAATAGAGCAGGTTAAAATGAGTCTGGCCGCATATAAATATATTGAGACTGCTAAGTGAGTTTCTTCGCCAATGACGAAGTTATAACTCCAATTGAAAACAAGTTAAACTCCTTTTGCTGTTTGGGGTCCACTCAACGTGAATAAAAGCTCGCCTGGACTTTGGTTGTAGATAATATGCCGACTTATGATAGAAAAATTGTCTGCTGATAATAATAGTTTGTCAAAAAAGTGTTGCGGTATTTTCGCTAGTTGGCGCTGAAAGCGCGTAGTTCTAGTTTTATTCGTCGCATCGGGTCATGCTATACCTTTTTGGAAAGCTCATTTCACGCGCTAGCACGTGTTTGACTGATTGTCGTTTCTTTTAAGTCGCTCGTGAGTTATAGCGTCGCAAACATGGAGCAAAATAAAGAGAAAATATATATTTTACAGTACTACTACGATAAAGGCAAAAATGCATATCAAGCCGCCAATAAAATTTGTGCAGTTTATGGACCCGATACAGTTTCCATTTCCACCGCACAACGATGGTTTCAACGTTTTCGTTCTAGTGTAGAGGTGGTCGAAGATGCGCCACGCTCCGGAAGGCCTGTCGTCGAAAATTGCGATAAAATCGCTGAATTGGTCGAAAGTGACCGGCATAGTAGCAGCCGTAGCGTCGGTCAAGAGCTGGGCATGAGTCATCAAAAATTCATTTCAATTTCAATAATAAAAAAAACAAATTCAATAAAAATACCGCAAGACTTTTTTGACAACCCATTATCAATTGGAGATCAATTAATCCAATTAAGTGGACAGTGGCAGGACTAGCTTGTCTATATATATCTTTATCTTTAATATAGTGTCCGCTTATTAGATTTTCCTTAATAAGCAGCAATGGCCAATATGCATGGTTAATGGAGATGTCCGCTTAATAGAGCGTCAGTTTAAAAGAGCTTTCGCTGTAATTTCGAAGTATACGTAAGTTTACAAAAATTAATCATACACGTATGTATACATTTTAGGCCGAGCTTCATATCCTACTAGGCTTCCATCGCTGTTAATACAGACACAAACTAAAATTTTACTATTCGAAATCCACTTATATGTTTAAAATTAGACGGCGCTTATCCAAAGGTCTCCATTGTGGAAAAATTTTCTGCCGTACTTTTGTTCAGCGCGACTTCGAACCCACGATTCATTAGGCGAATGTCATGAACTTTAATCACCCGCATACGTTCCCTAAATTTACTAACCATATCAATAAAATTACCTTTCATAAAAATATAAGCAATTTAATGGAACCAAATATGCTTCAGGCATGACCCATTAATATTATTATGCCAAATTCTACGGTATAAAATCTTTAAATTGGCGATTTCTTGCCATTATTCGCCTTTTCGAATTCATGCATTGAAGAAAATGTTCGTCACTAGTCGTCTACTCGCCAAGATTTGCGCATTAGTTTTCGCACTTTATATAATTATATGTGAAGGTGGGCAAGAGGACGCTTGGAATTGCTTAGAGCCCCGATGTTGCTCTATTGACTTTAGCAAAATGGTGGTAACGGTGGATTTCTTATGTAAGTACGGTAACTAAACTACAAAAAAAAAAACATTTTTCTATTATTTTATTTTTGTAAACGCAGTGTATGCGTGTGGTGAAAAGGTGGATAATGAGTGGACGTATAGTTTGTTTTTGGACACCGGCGAAGAGATGGACTACATTGCCTATCATCCATATCAGGCGTTGGACGAAACACAATACTGTGGTGAAATTTGCGAGAAAATCTTGGTTTGCATAAAATCAAACACATTCAAGGTGTCCGAGGATATGGGCGGTTCCGCCGAGTGGTGTTTCCAAGGAAATGTTGATGTGAATAACGACACTATATATAAAGAAGAAAATATTTGTTTGACTTTCCACGAAGATGTCGTTGATATACCAAGTAACGTGGTGACTTTCCTTTCAAGTTCAAATATTTGGTAAAATGTGGCCAGTACAGTAGATATTTTGAACGTTGCGGAGAGTACATATATGATTTGTAAAAGTCTTTGCATAAGATATTTTTTTCGCAGCAAAGGTGTAATTTTAAACAATAAAATATCAAAATTAAACGAAAAGTTATTTCTGCTTTATATTGGAACGGATGTCTTTAAACAGGAATCACATCTATTATATTGCGCTCTCTTACTCTTTTCCACTATCTCTATAACTATCTCTATATCAAAGTTTTCTCGCTCTTTTTTGCTATCGTCTGCTCTCGCCTTTTGGAAGAGAAGAATCACAAATATTATATTGTGCTGTCAATTACTCTAAACTTTCCTTTTCAAAGCTTTCTCTTTCTTTTCTGCTATCGCTTCTTCTCACTCGCCATCTTCTTTTTTTCTCTATAATTTTCTATACCCAATTTCTTTCCACAATTTTCATTGTGTAAAAGTTTCATATTAATTTCAGAAATTATGGTTTTTTGTAGCAGCCGCATAAAGAACTGAAACTGTCATGGTTTGTTGTGGATCGATAAGTACTACGGAAGCTCTAAATGTTGGAAAAAAATTTTCGAAAGGGATTTTCTACCAGCAAATCTCTTTCAATACTATTAAAGATCAGCGACTTCTCTAAGATTCTTCGCAGATTCATCTAGGTATATATTGGTTATCATTTCATGACATCAGTCGCAAAATTTTCTTCATTTGAAATTCTTAGGCTTGGCTCACCCTATTGTACATATATATGTAATCTTACTATATCTCAATTTCTCCCAGACAATCTCTTTTTAATTGTTTTAACTTTTAGTTAAGTTTTGCTACCAAAATGTACCAATTTCTTCTTGAAAAGGGTTTCTTTGAGCGCCAACAATTTTTTTTTGCCTCATTTGCTCAACGATTCACTACGTTCTTAGCCGAAGCACAGAGCAAAATGTCGATAAAGACGAAAAAATATGCAATGTGTAAGCAAATATTAATAAATTGGTCAAATTTTTTATTACTTCGTTCGCTTATGTACACATTTGTTATTCTCAACAGCTTTATATAAAGTTGTGTTCAATATTCCCATTGTGAACTCATATTATGCATGTGAAAAAGTCCTGAAAGCACATATGAGATTACGCAAGAGTTGACTCGGCGATCAAGCAGACATATCGGCTTTTGAAGTTGAAAAATCTGTCATCGAGATTTGAGCTCCCCTGAACATATTATAACGCAAGTAATTCTTTTCATTTTTAAACCCATATAGTGCATATATCACGATCTTGACAGAAGCATGGCAATGAAAATCAAAACCCGATGAAACGCGCTACCCGGCTGTAAGTCTGGAAAAGTCGTGAGTAACACGGTAGATCGGAAGTACACAAAATTCCTATTGGCACTTGATAGAAGAGACTGCAGAAAATTATCAAAATACTACTGGTCACTGTCTGGTGGCGGTGGTGGTGGTCGAGAAGACTACAGAAGAATATGGAGTCCCCACGGTATGATACACTGGAAGAGGTATCGATATTGAGGCTGCAGAGTTTGTTCGCATCAAGCGCAGGCATCCTAACTACTCCTTTTGGGGATAGCAACTAAACTCCGTCTGGTATCGCAAAGGACCAAATTGATGTATGCGCGGCATATTATCTTTCCAGATTAACCTAACCTAATCTAAATGTATTTGAAAGCACAATTTTATTATCCAATTTTCGTGTCGAAATTCTGAAGCATCGATCTATAAAATCTTAAGATATACATATGATATTTTGATAGTTTTCTGGAAAGTGAGATTAAGTTACTGACAAAATTTCACATTTTTGACATTTCGGCAGACCTTATTACATACCGTTTTATTAAGAGATGAAATCAAACATCACACCCTCAACTAAAAATAGATATATACATATGTAGATGTAAGCATTTTAAATATTCAATATTTTTTATATTAAATTTTAAGTGCCGGAACAAAGTTGCCACTAATTTGAATTGTCATGCTTTTTTGCAAGCTTTTTCATTGGTATTTTACACGCCACAAGCAATGCGTATTATTTATTTATGTTACTTCCTCACTTGAACATCTTAGAAATGTTATTATGCCGCTCTAAACACTTCCGCTTTTTTATATTAAACTCGCTGGTTCTTAGTCTAAGCTTCGTATTACTAATCGAGTCCAAGAAAGAACACGCATGGCACTGCATGGTGGAGAAATGCTGCTCCATCGATTTTAGTAAAATGATGAGATCCGTGGATTATGTGCGTAAGTTGATATAAAATATTTTTACTGTATACTCCTTAATCTCTTCTTCTTTCTTCCCCACAAAGTTTACGCCTGTGGCATAAAGAAGGGCAAGAAGTTGCATTACAAGCTTTATCTTGACAGCGGCGGCAAAATGGATCTCATTGCCTATGAGCCCGTAAAGCAGCTTGATGAGACGGAATATTGTGTTGCTGTTTGTAATGTTGCTGAAATTTGTTTTAAAAGCACAACATTCACCGTAACTCCTAATAATAACGGTACGGCTGAATGGTGTTTTGAAGGCAGTATTGTTGTGGAGAATGAAACTGTATTTTATGAAGAAAATGTTTGCATAAAATTTTATAATTCAACAGTGGAATTTCCGCCATATATAGAGGAGTATATGAAGGCGCATAAGCTTTGGTAGAATGCGAGAATGATCCATTACTTTATTTGTAAATATTGTAAAATTGCTGGAAAAATATTGACAATTTTCAGACAACATGGAGAGGCTAGGATTAAATAGGGTAGTACGATACTTAAGAACGCTTGAAGCATTTTCAAACGCTTTTTAATAAACGCATGTCTCTCTGGTGGCTATAATGTTTCGAGATTAAAGGTGTAACATTTCAAAACCCCCTCTTGAAAATTGGGATCAACTTTAAATGCAAGGGCACACCTGAAAGCAGCTCTTACTAGAACGGGCTCCATGATCATATCCAATAATTGTCCTTAGCTTTAGCAGAAACTTTGGACGCTCTATACCTATGTTAACTAACCCCTTATTTCTTAAATAAATCTAGCCGGAAATTTTTTTGTACCGGATTGTTCGGTATAAAATTCAGACGATTTGGTAAGCTTTAGGTAAAACCATTGATAAATTGAATGAAAAAATTTGTTAAGTAGAAAATAGTAAAAACTATTAAAAGAATACCATCAAACCCAATAGTTTTAATAAGGCTTATGTTGAAAATTTTGTGAAGAAGGTTGCCACCTAAGTCGGAAAATTTAAAAATATAAAAAATAATTTTAATATGAATACTAAACTGAAAGAGAGAAGACATAGAGTATATCTCGAGAGAGGGTTGCCACCTGTTTTCCAAATTTTTATTAGAAAATTTTATTATGCGAAATATGAAAATCGAGCTATGTACATATGTATATGTGTACATAGTTTTAAGAAGGTTTATACTTGCAAATTTTATGCAAAAAGTTGCAACCTATTTTAAAATTTTAAATAAAAAACTTGATAAGTAAAAAATATTAAAAAAGACCATTAAACCAAAAAGCTTTAAGAACGTTTATGTTGAACATTTTATGAATAAGGTTGCCACCTATTAGCATTTTTAAGTCTGAGAAATTGAAAATGTAAAAAATAATTTCAATATGAGTACTAAATTGACAGACACACGAAAGTATATTTACGAAGAAGGTTGCCACCCGTTTTCAAATTTAAAGAGCAAACTTCACAAAGTGAAAATATTGAAAAAATATGGGTAGTATGCTCAAAGGTTTCAGAAGGCTTAAAGTTGAAAATATTTCTAAAAAGGTTGCCACCTGTTTTGCAATTTTAAGTGAAAAACTTTTTAATTAAAAAAAATAAATGTTGCTTAGATATACATATAAATAATAATTAAAAGATTTGTAATTGAAATTAAATTGATGAAGGTTGCCACATAGTTTAAACATTTAAAACAAATAATGTATAAGATAAAAAATCTTGCAATAAGAGTACCAAAGAGATAAGTTTAAAAAAACACGGTTTCTGAAATTTTGAATTCGAAATATTTCGGAAGAAAGTAAAAATGTTGTGAAAAACTTGCCAACCAAAAGATATTAAATAAGAATATTACACTAATTAACTTTAAGAATATTTACAGTTGAACATATACAGTTACGGACAATAAAATAGAATATCCATGGTACTAGTTTTCCGTTCTAAAAATAAAAAGATTGCTACATTATTGGAAATTTTAAGCTCAAAAATTTGAAAATATTTCTTGAACAGAGTTGCCACATGTTTAAAAAAACGTTTGAATAAAAATACTGTTAAAAGAGTTTTATTTGAAAAAAATTTTAGACAATGTTGGAATAAGTGAAAAGAGTATAAAAAACTTAAATTTAAAAATATTTCTTGAACAGAGTTGTCAAATGTTTAAAAAAAACACCTTAGAATTATAAAACTTTTAAAACGAGTTTTATTTGAAAAAAATATTTCAAATAGTTGCGACTAACAAATAAATAAAATGAATCAATTGAAGAGCTAAAAATGTCAACGCTAAAATCTCTCAATTTAATTTCGTATAAAAAACGTATGAATTACTTTAAAGCATTAAAATCAATCAATAACATAAATTGTGAAAGCAAGTTCACATCCTCAAACTTCCACAAAATTTTCCAATGTCTCAATTTCACATAAAAAAACATAACAAAACCATTTGAATCACCTAACAAACTCGTGAAGGTCACCGAAGTGACGTGTCAATCATTTAGTGCTACGCGCAAACTTTCTTCGACGCACACACACGCGAGAACCGACCAAAAGAACACAGCATTGCCTAAGCTGCCGATCGTAAAATTGACGAAAACTTTTGATTAAGCACACAAACACCGGCTTTTATTACATTTTTATAGCAGCGCTGAAGTCGTGAAATAAAAAACGCTTAAAAGTTCACTACAAATTAGGAAATCGGTAAAGTGGCATTTCGCCAAGTACATGCTTAGCAAATAAACACATTTTTATGAGCCACAAACATTTCAACATACTCAGCTTATGCAACAACTAAAAAATAAAAATAAAATAAAAAGTGTGTAGCATAGATTACTTTATATAAAATATGAGGTGCAAAAAGACATAAATAAACGCATTGGCACATTATGCGTGGCCGCCGAACGCAGCACTGCCACAACTTTGTTATTCATCTGTACCTTCTTTATTTCATTGACTCTGAGGCGGCGGCATTCACGCGCGCACACATACGAAACATTCTATAAACTGTTTGGCAAAGTTGCTCATTGATGCTTGGAGTGCAAAAAAGCAAACAATGTGTGTTTACTTTCACGTTACTCATACGACGCGTAATACCTGACACTAGCAAACGTGCGGCTTTCATGTAAAGACAAATATTCACACATTCAAAAGTATTTTTTATCTGTGTTTTTTGTGGCATACTTTTCGGCTGAACTCTAAGCTATCAATTTTCGTTTTGTGCATAACAAAACTTATGGTATTGAATTTGTTTTTCATATTTATAGAAAAATTTGAGTTAGTGGTTTAGTTTGAGCGTGCTGATTCATGTAAAATAACGTATAGAAAGGATTCTAATAGTGGTTATCTTCAGTTCAGCTTATAGAATTTTTACGAGTCCAACGCTTCCAACATAGTTTAATCTGTTCAAAGATGTTATATTGTTGCATATATATACACAGACGCTTAAAAAAATGTAAATCCTGTTTTACATGAATAAGCATCCATAGACTCTAGCACTGAAATAGAGTTTTCCATAAACATTAAAATTAAAAATAACATTATAATATTTTACATCGATATTCTAAATATGTAGTTTTTGAGTTACAACCTTCTAAAGCATAATCCCTCAGTTCAATCAACTTCTTTAGTTGTTCGGTTACTTCGTTTTTCTCAAAAGAAAATTTTTCATTATTGCTTGAGTGATTACTCGTAGACAAATGATCCCATCAGAGGTTGAAGATATTTGAAACAAAGTTACCACCTGTTTTGAAATGCGGCTTTTATAGATTGTAATAAAAACAAAGATTGCCACCTATTTGCAATTTATGCGATAAAATATGTGATAATAAGTATGAGTATAGAGTATTGGTTCTAAACTAAAAAAGTTTCAAAGGGCTTAAAATTTAAAACATTTCAAAATAAAGTTGCCACCTGTTTTAAAATTTTAATTTTGAAAATATATATCCAAATATAAAATATGCATATCCAGCTAAGTAGTTTTTGGTAGGTTTGTAAATTATTATTTATGATGAAGTTGCCACCTATTTGCAATTTCTAAGTTTAAGAATTATAAGATAAAAGAGTATTATTATTGAATATTGGTACTAAACTAAAAAAGTTTTAGAGGGCTTAAAGTTGAAAACATTTTAAAATAAAGTTGCCATCTGTTTTAAAATTTTTATTTAAAAAACCTGTTAACATTCAAATATTAAATAAGCATAACCAATTAAATAGTTTTCGGAAGGTTTGAAAGTTAAACTTTTATGATGAAGGTTGCCACCTACATATGTATGTACTTGTATTTTTCAGCCAAAAAATATATAAGATAAAATGTATCAATATTGCTACCAAACTTTCAAAAGGCTTGAAGCTAAAAATATTTGTGAAAGAGGTTGCCACCTGTTTCTAAATAAAACATTAAAATCTTAAATATGATTAATGAAAATATAAATATAAAACTAAGTAGTTAGGAAAGCTGAAATTTGAACATTTTTTGATGAACACTGCCACCTGTTTGCAGTTTTTAAGTTCAGCAATATATGAAGATCAAAGAAACAATATAAAATGGGTACTTAAGTAAAATACTTTCGGCAGAATTATAGTTTTGAAATATTTCAAAAATAGGTTGCCAGCTGTTTTAAAATTTTAAGTAAAAATCCTGACAAGCAAAAAATATTAAATACAAAATGAGATTTTTTATCAACCCAGATAATGCAGTTGCCAATATCTTTGAAGAAGATTGCTACCTAATTGAAAATTTAAGTCAAGAAATGTATGTAGGATAAAAAAGGTTGAAATAAGAAAAATGGATAAATAGGATTGCAATTTGAAAAAAATGTGAATAGAGCTTGCACTTGTTTCAAAACAAAATGTTGGAATAAGAAAAAATCTTTAAAAAGAGTGGATTTGAAAAAAAAAATAAATAAAAAAAGTTCATTCAAATGTCAAATAATTCGACACTACAAAAGCATCTAAAATTTGAGAAAATTTTCAACTTTTAAACGCCGTCATTTTGTCAATGTTTTTCTGTTTTTGTACAGTAGGAAAACAGCTTCTGCAAGAGAACTTCTTCCTCTTTATGTTTTATCCACGCAGAAGGCCGGAATCAGTACAGTAGAATCTTTTCTATAGCACTGTCAGAGATCGCGTGTAGGTCGAAACTTTTTAAACTGTTGCACTGGGTTTACTCCTTAATACTTTACTTTTAGCTTGATTAATTTAGATTAAATAGAAGTTCAAGTAACAAAAAAATCCATTTAATCAATAAAAATTTTTATAAAAAAATGGGTTGCGTATACGCCAAGGCAGCCATACAGGGAATGACGAGTTTGCTTACTCATCACAATAATTTGACGCGATTTTTGCTTCAAAAAACGTTATAAAGTAGCTACTATCAGAAAGACTTTGACTCTCAGTACGCACTTTCATTAAAAATCTGTACGGTTATAGAAATTAGAGAGCCTGCTCAAGTTAATGCCTGGAAAGTTTATAAGACACCTACAAGTCTATATATGTATAATTTAGTAAATATAAACAGTTTTAGAAATAATCACCATAAAACTCATTTTTCTGCCTTGCTTGCGGAAGTTTGATTTAAGAATGGCAAAACTTCAACATATTAAAACACGCTTAAGTGCTGATCAAACTTATAGCTGACACGTACCAAAAGCTTTCATCTCTTAGCTAAGACACATACCAAACATAGATATATTGAATTAAATTTTCCGGACAGTTTGAACAAGAGAATCTTAAAGTCTAGTTAATTCTAAATTAAAGTATAAAAAACTATTGGTAAGGTAACATTCAAATTTTGCGTAGTGAAATCATTTTCAGAGAATCATAGAAAAATTGTTTAATCTCCTAGCAAAGTTGCAAACCACGTTCAATGTAAAAAAGTAGTTAAATAGATGCTTAATTAAAAGATTTTATAATCTTCCTATTATTTGCACCTTGACAAATTTTGTTGATTTTCAACAATTGATATTGCAATGATTGTCTCAACTTTATCAAGTAGTAAACTCTTCAATTTGAGGTCCATTTCTACGTAAATGAAGCGCCAATAGTAGCAATTGTAGTTTTCTGTGATCCGAAATGTGCAATTAGGCATTACTAAGTATTACGAGTCCAATATTAATTGTGCATTTATTGCAGCAGAAATGAGTTCCTTGACTCTATAAAAGTTTATTACCCTCCAAGCATTCACATTCAGATACTAAACTCTTACAAATCTCAATGATTTCGTAGCTATTATAGCCTTCGCCAGTGCAGATCTTTTGGCAATTTGGTGATTGTAGCGTTGCTTTTGATAATAGTTCTAGCCAAGCTTCCTGGAGATATTTCATGAATTAAAAAAGTTCTCCATATAAGTAATTATTTTTTATCGACCAGTTTGTATAGCAGCTGTATGATATTGTATTCTGAATAATTCATTCGAAAATATTGCTCTTATTTTGGGTATAAATTCATATTGAATTTCCCTGAGATATCTCGTCAAATAAAAAAATCCATACAACTATTTGATAATAACCGTTTAGTTTGTATGGCAGCTATACGCTCCACTGGTCCCATCTCAACTACTTCAACAATTAAATGATTTCTATGGGAGAAAAGAACGTGTACAAAATTTCAGTTCGATATCTCAAACATTGAGGAAATAGCAAACGTATGTAGGTATGTATATATCGACTCCTAAAATGCAGAATAACGTATCATCAAAGAATTCGAAAATGAGTTTTGTATTGCGTACATCACATTGCGTATGTGTATCATACAATTTTCAGCTTCCTCTATCAGATATAACCAATATATTACCAATATATAACCTTTATATAACCAATATATATTAAATTTATAACCAACATATAACCATTTTATAACCGAAACTCAACTTTTGTTTCAATATTAGTGGTTTGTACGGATATTATATCGTTTTTCCTTCGCCTGTAAACTTAGGTAAAGTGATTTTACGTTATGACTAAGTTGACTCAACTCGCGCTTATATATATGCCAACGAAGGTCTCGTACGTGTTCTTTTGGGTATTACAACTTCGTAACAATCTTAGCATACACATTTAAGGGTTTAATAAATTACCAGACTACTCAAGAGTTAATCAACTTCATAATGCATATAAAAATAGAGAAAAATCCTTGGCCAAAGCGCGCAAGCTATAAATAAAAATATTTTCTATTGCAAAAACTTGCAGACAAATCTCTTTGAACCTTCAACACTTTTCTCTACTTTCCACAAGCCCACCTCAATAGCTCTCTCTTTACTTATATACTATTCATAGCTAAGTAAACATAAGCGCCTGAATTTGCGAGTAGCAACAAAACTTTTGCAGAAAGCATGAAAGGTACACAAAATACGTCATAAAAATATAAAATCAAGGATTTAACATAAACTTCCTAAATATGTATATGTGACACGCACACAAAGACTACAATATCTAATATCTTTACTAATTACTAAATACTAAATACTAAATACTAATATCTTTACATTTTTTGTTTCTGTTTTTAGATTTTTCTAGCTTTGTTCATGGCTACGTGGCACCCACTTAAGCGAAAGTTTTAAATTCTGCGCCTGAAATTGATTTTTGTCGTTGACACGTGAAGCGCCGAAAACCAGCAGCGTCGACACACGCCTTACCTAACTTATCACAGCAATAGAAACAACAAGAAGAGAAAAAAGTTGCAAAATTAGAATGCGCGAAATGCAAAAGAGCGAAAACTTTGCAAATGGCAACCTTGTAAGTTGCAACACGTCAACGTGCCACACGGATACGCCGACAACCAAGCCAAGAAGTCAAAAATGCGCGCTAAGGACATTGACGAGTAAACGAGGAAAATCGAGAGCATAGAAACGGGAAAATGCAGCCCAAAAACAACGAAAAGAAAAAATAAAGTAAAAAAAGAAGAAAAAGAAACAAAAAAGAAGAGAAAAAACAATGTAAACGAAAAACAATTTGAGTGCGCTGACGAAAAGATGCGCAGCAAATCACTTGCAACATGCTGGCAGAACGCAAAGCGCACGAAATTAAGGCACGTCGCACGCTACATGCCGCGCTGTCAGCCGCGTTGCAAGGAATGGCAAGTAGCGCGCCAATTTATCGAAGGGAAAATCGAGTTGCCGCAGCAAACAATGAAAGGCGGCATGAACATAGCAAAGCGGTGAGCAGAAAGCCAAACAAAAAACTAGAAAAACAATTTTTTTTTGCTTGAAATTGAAAAAAAAAAACACCAAAAAAAGAGAAACTAGTTTCAAAAGGTTGCGCGTACAATGAAAATTACGTAGACAACAATGACTTTAAAGTAAATTTGCTAAATCATTACCCGTGCTGCCACGCCCCACAATCAAACATATATACACAAACACACGCGCCGATAACTCATTGCTAACAACGGTAATTCGAGAAAATTACTTACGAAAAAAGCGCGCGCTGTTTAAAGCGAGCGCCAACAAACGAAAAGTTTTAGAAAACTTGCGCCAACGTGACGTCTTCAAGCCGAGCGAACGTGCATCAAAAGAAAAATGCAACGCAAAGTAGTTAAGCAGTAATGGCAGTGTGCGCTGATGAAGCGCTAGTTTTGCTTACCTTTCGCTTTGTTGCTGTGCGTTTGTTTGATTTGCAGTTACAAAGCGCCTTAGTTGCTAATGACCAGCAAACTTTTTCAACTTCCGCCGCTTGTTTTTTCTTGCAACTTGCAGTTACTTCTTAATTAATACTTATGGCAGCTACTAGTTGTATGTGTGTGAGTGTAAATGTGTGTAAATTTGATTAATTTAATTTCAGTGCAAGTACAATTAATTATAGAACTACTTTTATGTTTAAAAAAAAATGTGTCTTTTGTCAATAATTGTGACTATAACAGTTTTGGTCGCGTATACGCCGTGGTAGCCTCAGCAAGAATACCGGTGTTGCTTGCTGATCATAATAATTTATAAAAAAATATTTCTCCTGAACTTTTTCACTTTTATCGCAAGCAAGTTTGTGCTATACCTTTTCAATAATTCCTGTGCTATATCGTGTTGCTCACTAAAACTTTGAAGACTCGTTAAATCCGAGAAATGGCGCAGACAAATGACCGCCAAGATCATGAGATTGAACACCTCTAGATTATTTTCTCTGTGGATATGTTAAATCAAAGGCTTATCAACCAGAAACTTATCGCAGAGCTTATGGTGCTTATCGTATGATACCAAAGCAAGGTCCTATCCTATCAAATAAAATCTCTTCACAATCGGATAAATTTACCTGTACTGACGAAGAACCAATCCTCAAGTATTTTAATACAAATCTTTATTATCACCAAAGTTTTATCAAAATTTTCATAATTTTTTTCTAAACATCGGTTGGAGAGCCTTCGGTGGCTTTTTCATAAACACGCTCCATACCCAAAATATTAACCGAAACATTAGCAAACATTAACCTAAACATTAACCAAAACAATAACCAATGCAATAACCAATACATTACTCAAAATGTGCTAAGATTCTCTGCTAACTCTATGCTTTTTTCAATGTTATCGTCATTGACAGAGGGAGATGAACACTCGCATGAGACAAGTTTTCCGCAACTGAAATACTTGTGTTCACGGCAAATTAAACTCTCCACAACACTTTGGCAACATTTTCAACGATTCTATTAAAAACAGAAAATTTCTAGCAAGCTCGTTGTTAATTTTTTTTCATGGTAAAATTCAGGTCGTAAACAAACTCATCAATTAACATATGAAAATTAGACTTTTCACGAACATTAAATAAGGAATTTAAAATTTATTGATTTTCTTCTTTTTCGAAGAAAATTTCCACCTGTTACCAAATTTAAAATAAAAACTTGATAAGTAGAAAATATTTAGAAATTTGGTTAGTACAAAATATTTAAAAAATAGTGATAAGTAAAAAAATTATTAAAAAAATGTTATGAAGAAAGTTGCCACCTGTTTCAAAATTTTAAATCAAAAACTTGATAAGTAGAAAATATTTAAAAAGACAATTAAGCCAAATAGCTCAAAGAAGGCTTATGTTAAAAATTTTAAGCATTGGGTTGCCACCTGTTTTAAAATTTTAATTAACATGACAATATTACCTATAAAAATAAAATAATAATAAGAAAGTTCATACACGAAATTTTTATGGAGAAAGTTGCCACCTATTTGCATTTTTTAAACCCGATAGTGCATAGGATAAAAACTTTAAAATATGGGTAGTATGTATACTCAAAAGATCTCAGAAGGCTTAAAGTTGAAAATATTTCGGAAGAAAGTTGCCACCTATTTTGAAATTTTAGGTCAATAATTTATTAAACAAAAACATTAAACGTTTTATAACTGACATTAAATTTATAAAGGTTGCCACATATTTTAAACATTTCAAACAAATAATGTATAAAATAAACAAATTTAAAAAAAAAGGACCAAAGAGAAACTGAGAGAGAAAAATTGACTCAGAAGTTTTCAATTCGAAAATACTTCGGAAAAGAGTTACCACCTGGCTTAAATGTATGTAAAAAACTTTACAACCAAACGACAATAAATGGGAATATTAAACTAAATAATTTTAGGGATATTTACAGTTGACCATATACTCGTATTTGAAAAAGATGGAAATGTTAAGCCCAAAAATGTTCAAATTTATTGATTTTCTTCTCAACTTATAGTATTTTGAATAATACCCCTATAAAAACTTTAAACAACATAAGATCCCGTATATCTAACAGATTATAATCATAATAGGTAATTATCCAAAATTGCACAATATAAATGTGTAAATATAGAGCCAGAAGTGAACTTAGAGCTATTAGGGAAGATACAACCATATTTCACGTATTCAGATAGTCCAAAAGGCTAATTGAATCCACTTTTTCACTGAGCCATAAAACAAGCTTTCGTTACTTTGCTAAGACACTTACTTAGCTAAGACACAGACCCAACATTTTTCAATTTCACTTACCATGGGAGTTGGTGCTGACGAGGAGTTTTGGTTGGTGGAGTTGGTGTAAGAAAAACTATTGTTGCGATCAAATAATTATAAAAGTTGCCTAAAAACCACAGCACCTAGCAAAGACGCAAACCACATTTATTATAAATAGTTGCTTGATTAATTATTTGAATTTATTAAGAGCAAAATCTATCACATTTGCCAACACTTAACTGATTTTTATCATCTCTGTAAAAGTTGTTTTAAGTAAGTTATTTTCAGTTTGAGGACAAAAATCTAATCGAACCAAATTTTTCGATGAGCCGGAAAACAAGCTTTCGTTATTTAGCTACGACAATTCTTTCTAGTCAGAATGAAAGGAAAGAAGTTAATATGAGGTCATGACTAAAGCTATAGGAATCAGGTGGGTTCAGAAATTAAAAGTTTTATTTTTTAAGGGCTCGGAGCGTAAAACCATTTCTAAAATGTACTTATTCCCATTCAAAATTTCTTGTAATATGATAAATGACAGCAGAAGCAGTTAACAATTCAATAAGCATAAACAATGAGAACCAAATTTTAACAAAGAAAGAGAACGGAACTCACTTTTTAGGAAGTAAACTAAATTGGGAGCCTCAGAATGAGAAACATAAATACTGTTTTATTTCAGACTCAAGCAAAACTTTTGACTGCTGGCAGAGTTGCTCAGAACAACTTCGAAAATATGACAACTATTTCTTGTCTTCTTTTTGGAAATGAAATTGTACATCCAAATATAAGAGTCATTGCTTCACTCACATGCCATCAAAATGATTGATTTGATCACACCACAAATCGACCGAATAACTCCGAAATCATTCAATCATTCGCACTGCCATTCAGCTAGTCATAATTTCAAAACTTTGCGTATTCAAACTGAGCGCAAATAGTTATCGCCATTTCGTTATTTCGTTATGCATTTTAGCTTTCCAATTCGCATTCGCTTTCACATTTGAATGCTTCGCAAATGAAAAATGATGATGCAGGATGCATTATCAAAGTGCAGGAAACACTCAACGAGCGCAGTTGTTGTTGCTGTTGGCATGTCAGCCAACATTGTCCCAGCAGAGGAAGTGGGAATGTGATTGCGTGTGTAGACGGAAATGTTCGCCGTCAGCGACAGGATATGTTTTGAAGCATTTCGGTTTGTTTCGCTTATTATTTTTTTTATTTTTTGCTCTCATCAGAAATTTGTTTGCAGCGTGTCATTTGTTTGTATTTTTTGGTTGATTGGACAGTTTTGGCAATATGTGTTATTCGTATAGTTGACTCGCTATTTCATTGTATCTTTTGGTATATTTCAGGTGGCATAAATTTGTGTGGGAAAACTATTTATTATTTAAAGCATACCATGTTTCTAATAAGACTAAATGAAATGAAAGAATTAAAAAAGGGGGAAAAATATTGGTACACCATATACCATGTCTACGCTTGCACTTAGATCGGTAGACCTTATCAAATACAAAAACCAATCTTAGACTACCAACTTTTAATAACTTCTTTTCGAAGACACTCCTATTTAGTACTAATTTGCATTACAATCATTATAGTCATCCACGATTCGCCATTTCCTCGAGCTTCGAGCGAAGACAAAACACGGTCTTCGAGTTGGATTTCGGCATATAAGAGTACATCTGTAACTCTTTAAAGTAGTATAACTGAGATTTTACACCAGTTTTATTAATGTGAAGAACTCAATGACAAATCTTTGTAACAATTAAAATACAAAGCTTATTCATCAGTAAAATTTAATAAAATTCAAAAACGTAATAAAAATTAAAATAAGTATAGCTGTAGAATATTC